>NW_027501712.1:0-48360 GCF_021521415.1 Bidens hawaiensis
GATTTATTGTGAGTTTATATAACCGATAAATGCTAGTGAATTTGGCGGTGGTATACAGTGTATATTATCTTTGTTTGGTTGAGAATTGATATTATTTGATTGGATATTGGAGGTGATATGGTTGGTAACTAACTGTGATCTGTAATGGTTTTAAAATGTGGACGTGTGAATCTTTGAGCGATCTGGAAAAAATCAGGTTTTGGTTTGTCATATATTTAAGTATTTAACTCGTTTGATGAACGGGCCGTGTTCGGGTTGACATGTTTAGTTATTGATTAAACGCTGCTTGAAAAGATAAGAATAAAGAAACTATTGGATCGCATTCAATGTTTTGCTAATTTCAAGTGATGTTACTAAAGGGTGAAAAAAGAAAGTGTTTGAACATAGCAAAAAGGAAATGGTCCTTTTTTTCCTTTTCATATTTCTATACAAGAACAACTTTTTTCTAACTAACACGACCACCATCGACTTGTGAAACAAAAAAGTTTATGTTACCTTTTTTCTTGAAAGTACTCTTAAAACACTAATGAATCATGGTTAAATTTGATTTACACTTCACATACTCATTTATGAGTTTTATTTTTACTGCATTAACTTATGACCGATAATGGTCCTCTTTGTTCATAACGTATATATAACATATGCAGTTTTTGGGTACGGGCCTCATTCAGTTTGGCCGATTGGAGTTGTTGCATTGGCCGATCTTACGGGATTTATGCCTGTTCCTAAAATAAAGGTCCTTGCAAGTACCGCGGTAAGACTAGTTATTTATATTATTATACAATTAGTCATCTCTTATATATTAATTAATATTCGCACAGGTGTTCTATACACCGTTTCTGAGGCATATATGGACATGGCTCGGACTCACGGCTGCAACCAGGAAGAATTTTTCCTCTCTCCTAAAAGCTGGTTATAGCTGTATAGTCATACCAGGTGGTGTGCAGGAGACATTTTACATGGAGCATGATTCTGAGGTACAATTAGCAATTTCAAGTTTATTTATTTTATCGTTTAAATGTTTAACACTTTAACTTTGTACAGTCAACCCAACCGTGATTTTATATAGATTTTAATATATTTAGTGCCTTTGTATTTTCTCATGCACCGGTCAACTGAATTTGGAAATGTTCTAAGACGATTACTACTAACAAGGGTCCAATTTAACAGGTCAAAAATGAGTTAATCATTTGTTGCGGGTTCATCAAAAACAGTGATCATTATTTTGCATAATTAGTATCAGATTCATAACAAGGACTATATCGTATTCACTAATGATCTAATTTATGGATTAAGAATGTTTGGCGTGCTTCCTTATAGCTAATATATAGTATGATTTTACCCATTTAGAGATGTTAAACTGTCTGGCTGGCTTTTCCCCGTTTGACTTGTTTTCGTTTAGCTATGAACTTCAATTTTGCATATTTGGCTGGTGACTGATAAATTACCCCCCCCCCCCCCCAAATTGACTCTTTTGTAATAAATGGGTCAAATTGTCACCTCTAGTATGTAGGCATCCGTTGGTAGGGCTAAAACAAGGCGCGTGAGGCGAATAAGTAAATGGGATGAAATTCATTTATTTACGATTATCAAAACACAACTTTTTTATTTTTGTTTTGTTACTTCATGGGTTAATTCACCGTTTGAGACAATCTAACACAATAATTATTTACTATAGATCGCCTTTCTGAAATCAAGAAAAGGATTTGTACGGATTGCAATGGAGAATAATTCCCCCTTGGTTCCCGTTTTCGGTTTCGGTCAGGTGTAATATAACTCTGGTGGATTTTGATTATAGTATGCACTTGCTTTTATGCATTGGCTTGTTTCTTTTTGACCACAAATCTCTTGCGTGTTGCAGTCCTATGTTTACAAGTGGTGGAAGCCACGCGGGAAGTTGTTCCTTAAACTGTCTCGGGCTATAAAGTTCACTCCGGTTTTCTTCTGGGGTTTATTCGGGTGCGTGCACTTATTTTCATATTACCACTTACAGTTGTGTGCACATCATTTAACTATGGTTTGTTGGTTAATTTTATTTTAGGTCTCCTATACCCTATCAGCAACCGATGCATGTGGTGGTTGGTAGACCGATACATTTCAAGAAAAACACAATACCTACCGTTGAAGAGGTGGTTAACTTGGTTTTAAAAAAGGTGCGCAAATGAACACTTTTTGAAGCTGATTGTGAAAGTTTATTGCAGGTTGCAGAAGTACACAGGCAGTATGTGGATGCGGTTGAAGAACTATTCGAGAGGCATAAAGCGAGAGCCGGTTATCCTCATCTTCAGTTAAGAATTATGTGAATCAAGACAATATCCGGTGCACTATCGACGGTGGTATGAGGATGTTCTTAAAAGTATGAAACCTACTTCAGTTTGTACAAACTTAGAAGATTTCACATGTTCTGTCGATAATTTAAGCACGGCTTCATCTTACATGATTTACTTACTTCTTCACTTTCTTTTTTAAAGCTTTTTAACTCTTACATTTAACATTTAACATTTAACGTTAGAGTGTTAGTGTTGGATTGGTAACCATGACTTTAGAAAATGACATTTTTTTAGCTATACCGATATCAGTTAAAAATCACAAAACAAACATCAAAAAATGGAATAAACTTGCTGATCATTTTAAAAATTTTGTATTATTTGTCGACCTTGTACTCAATACCTATGTTGTCCGACTTCTTCGATATCAACACATTCTTACGTTGACTGTTAAACAAATACTATGCAATTCTGCATTTATCAAATACTATGCAATTCTGCATTTATCAAGCGTAAACTCCAATTTTGGACTTGGTCATATTTTAAGGATGCACATCCAGTTTATATGATTACTAGTTTTTATTTTCGTATTACGGGGTTGTTTACATTATTCGTTTCCAATATTTATATATTTATTTGAATTTTAATTTTAATTATTGTATGGAAGTTAATAATATACTTAGGGGGGTTGATGATAAAAGGATTTCACAAATAAATGAGTGTTATAATCTGATTTAAATGTTATTTGTGTTTGATGAAACCCATGACCTGCTTATTTTTTTACTATAAAATTGTTTTTAATTATAAATAATATCTTTTTTTTTTTAAATCGGATACTAATTTTTAGTATATCCCAAACTTATAGGATTTTCATATCAAATTTGGTGAGATTAATTTTTAATTTAATGAGATGTTATTACCCGTTTAAGGGCTATCTGGGTTTGGTGTGACCCATACCCGTGAATTCGAGTCAAATGCATGAGAAGTCTCCAATTACAAATAAAACAATCTGGTGGCTCGAAATAACATAGTGAGGTTTCATTTTATATATATTTAAGACTAGATTTTATCCCCCGTATTACGGAGGTTGTTTTACATTATTCGTTTCTAATATATATATATATATGTTTTTTTTGGATTCTAATTTTATTTATTGTAAGTTAATAATATACTTAAGGTCTAATGATGAAAATGTTTTACAAATAAAATGAGATATAACCCGGTTATATGAGTTTGGTAATACCCATGACCCGCTTGGTTTTTTTTACTATCAAATTGTTTCTTAATTATAAATAATATCTTTCTTTAAAAAAATCGGATATTATTTTTTAGTACATCCCTATTTTATAGGATTTTCGTATATTATAAGATTTTCATATCAAATATTTGGTAATATTAATTTTTAATTTAATGAGATGTATAACTCGTTTAAGAGTTATTTGGGTTTGGTGAGACCCATACCCGTGAATTCGGGTCAAATGCATGAGAAGTCTCTATTTACAAATAAAGCAATAGGTTGCTTGAGAAAATGTAGGGAGCAACCAAAGAGCTTTTAAATATTTCGTTTATATATTTTACTAGTTTTATCCCCCCTGTATTATGGGGTTGTTTTACATTAGTCGTTTCTAATATTTATATATTTTTGAAGATTTTAATTTATTCATTGTAAGTAAGTTAATAATATACTTGGAAATTTGATAATAAAAGAGTTTCACAAATAAATGAGATGTTATAACCCGGTTTAAAAGCTATCTGGTCTGGTGAGACACATGCCCCGTTTTTTTATTATAAAAATTGTTTCTTAGTTATAAATAATATCTTTTTAAAACGGATAGTAATTTTTAATATATCCCTATTTTAAAGGATTTTCATATCAAATATTTCATGAGATTAATTTTTAATATAATGAGATGTTATAGCCCGTTTAAGGGTTATCTGAGTTTGATGAAACACATATCCATAAATTCAGGTCAAATGCATAAGAACCTTTATTTCTAAATAAAGCAAAGTTTTCGTTTATATATATTTAAGATGTATTACATATCTCCTAACTTATACCAAATAACATAACTTGGGTTCCTTTATTGTACTTATAAATCCAGTTTAATTAAAATATGTGTTGATAATACTAGATTCATCAACAAGGTATGGACATGATATTGTCATTTCGAACCTAGGAACGAAGTTTAGAGCATCCCAAATGCTAGGGATTTAAAATGCCACATCAATTGTCATCATTTCTTCAAAAGTGTTATTTTCTTTTCAATCATGCAACCTTTTGGAAACATTCTATTATTTCATTTCCACAGTTACACACTTATTTTCATCACTAAGTTATTTTGTAAAAAAAAAAAATTATTTTTTTAAGTATATTATTTAATACAACAGAATACGTTTAAAAAAGAAATGTTACATAACAATTTAACATTACATAATTTCTTTAAAAAATTAAAAATTACATAAATTAGCTTAAACTACATGATGTTACTTTTTATCGACAAACTTTCTCATGCCTTGCTAATGTTGCGGGTCAACGTGTGATTCATCATAGAAGCTTATTGTAAGGTTTTGCTTATATAGGAATAGGAACTTAGGAAATGATCCATTTGTTCCTTGAACACGGTCATGACGAAACCTTTGGCTTTGAAATGGTGGAAACTGGAACTTGTGGTACAGACATTTGAATGTAGGTTGTATTTATTCGAGTTTTCTCCCATACCTTTGTCGTTCAGAAATTGCGTGCACGGGTCATTTTCTTTTATAACTTCTGTTCATTTATCTTATTTATAAATCCAGTTTAATTAAACTTGTTGATAATACTAGAATCATAAACAAATTATGAACACAATATCTTGTCTTATTTTTGTTTAAAGAGCATGTTTTCTTGAACAAGACTCGATTTACCGGAGGTTCTAACAACATGCTGTTCTCTCATTCACGTGAAAAATTTAACATTATTTAAATATTACCATTAATTATTACTTTGTTTTGAAGGTGACAAAATAATCAGTTTAAATTACTAGTTTATTAATTAATATGTTCACTGCTTTTGGGGACATTATTTATAATTTTATTAGTAAATTATGTATTTGATGAGAATACTATATTAACATATATATATTTTTATGTAAATAATAATAATTTATATAGTAAAAATATGGTTATTTAATTATCCCTATTTTGGAAGATATACATGGAAAGTACCGACACTTGAAGCGAAATATGCCGCCCGACAATAAACCTGACCAAATTTCAAAACCAAAGCTTCCATGTCTCCTTTACCGGCCATCCTCATTCCTCAATTTTCACGAAAAAAAATTATAGGTTTTAAAACAAAATAACATATGCGTTTTGTAAATTTTGAAATGTATTTAAACTATTATAAAGTGTTAGTATGTAAAATTTTAAATTTTCATTTCATCGATCAAACACTTAGAACTTACATTTAAACGCACGACTTGTAAGCATGTTATAAGCAATAGTAATTTATCTCAAGTTCGATTGAACGATCTTACTCTATTTTTTTTTCTTTTTAAGCTGGTGTCGAATATCAATGGAAACTATTTATAAACCACACTTTAAAGAATATAGATGATATGGGTTGATGGGTATTAGATTGAAATAATAAACCTGAACGTAATGGTTGCTTCAGCCTTTTTTTGTTCAAATGGGGAAGGATGTTTTAAGCAACGGGAAAATCAGTAATGGTTGTAATTCCTCCTTCCTTGCCTTATTCCTAAGACAAATGACCCGCTTTTCATTAAAGACTTCCGCCCTATTTCGCTCATTGGTTCGATCTACAAAGTTGTTGCAAAGCTCCTTGCCAATCGTCTTAAGGCTGTCATTGATTCAGTTGTTTCACCTATCCAGTCGGCCTTCATAAAGGGTAGAAATATCTTGGACGGGCCTCTCATCGTTAACGAGCTAATCTCTTGGGCAAATAAAGTAAAAAAGAAGTTCTGTTTGTTTAAAGTCGACTTTGAAAAAGCTTATGACTCTATTAGTTGAGACTTTCTCTTCTTGGTCATGGGTTGTCACACCCCAACCTACGGCAGAAATGCCGGGGCGTGGACTGATTGTCACAGCTCGTAAGGTTACTATCACACAATTATTAAAATTCAAATATCTATTTATTTAATTCAAATAACACCATAATTCGTTACAAAAAGAAATTCAAAGTAAAACAAAACATCAAATAATTCAAATGAAAATTTAAAGTCTCAAATAAACTCTTCTAGCATTAAGTCCTTAAACAATTCTTCTAAGTCCACACTTCACATCAAACGGTAACCTGCATATGCGTGAAAATAATATAGTTTGTCAACACGAGGTTGAGTGAGCAACACACCAGTTCAGTTTACATATATAATAAAATACGTAGCTGCGACGAGTCAAATGAGATTAACAAATCAACCAATGAGCAAATAAAATGAGATGTTGAAAAGCACAAAGCTAAATCGACTAGCGTATGATCATACTATTTTCTGAGATTATGCTGGACCTCTCCGAATGCGATTCACATTGAGCACATAAACATATAACAAGTATGGCATGAGATTAGTTAACACATAAGACAAACAGTTGCAGTTTTGTGTATAGATAATTGTGAAAATATAATAAGTTACGCATATGTCCCCAAAACAGTATGAAAATGAGTAAAAATGGGGAATGTGGTACTCACCTCAGAGATGGACGAGGATGATTAAGATAGTGAGATTGAGGAAACGAATCACACGCGAACAACATTAAAGCCTAAGAGAATAACGGATATACTTGAGATAAGGATCACGATACGAGTTAAACGATAACTATTATAATAACATTATGTTTGTATGAAGTTATTATTAAACCATTATTTTATATAAGAAAGCATAACTTAATAAAATATCATCCTTAGTTTTTATAAATAAAGTTACTTGATTTATATATGAATATATATTTATGACAATGTTAGTTTTGTAAGTATCTTTATATAAGTGAAAACATGTCTTAGAGAATACACATATATGAAAAACGAGTGTTATAAAGGTCGGTTTTTAGTTTAAACAATCTTAAGTAATCATTAATATTATAATATAATTATAAAACCCAAAAAAAAAGAAGAAAACGGGTTCAGTGGGGATTGAACCCGTGACCCGAGTTTGATACACATACAACCCAACCATATGAGCTGCAAGTTCAGATTGCATAAAACCCAGATCGTTTAAATATAAACAGATTCCGACTTTTTGCCCCTTTAGCCAAGAACCCTAGCAAATTCAATTAACCCAATTCGTTTACAGTTGATTAAAACAGGTTTAGGGTTAATGATGAACACGATTTCGCGATTTAAACCCTATGTTTAATTACCTCAGATGACGAACAGAAGAGGGAGAACGGCGATGAACAGGGCCGGCCAAAGAAACGTAATGAGCGAGTATTAACAGGTGCAATGGACTAAATTATTTATAGGGGTTTTGTTGGCGATCAAACAAGGAATGAATCCTCGCAATTAATTGCATTATTATCGCGGTTATCGTGTGTAACAATATTTGGGTGTCGGTTAGGTTAAAGAAGGAAAAACGATTAAAAATTATGTAATTAACATAATTAACTTGTCGGTGAGCCGCGTCTAATCAAAAGTAAACGATTTCCTAATATTAAACTCGATCACAAAAAGATTTGGACATTCAATTGAGTGATTTCTTGATTCGGGTCCAAGAAAACCCGTTTAGACAAAGGTATGGGTAAATGGATTGAGAATGTGGGTTATAACATAAGTTACACTCAGGCCCTTGTAGTTTGAAGTTGGAGATATATGAGGCTAGAACTGGTATTTGGGTTAAAAGCGTCAACGTTAAATAGTTTAAATATAAATATAATAATAATTTATAACTCGGTAAATGCGGAAATTTATTAATGATAAAGCCCGGAACCGAAAGTGGGTCGGGTAATGGTTACAAATGATAAAGCGAAAAAACCCGAAATGTTACAGTATCCCCTACTTTTGGGAATTTCGTCCCGAAATTAGAGAATCCGCAACAACGAAAAGATGAGGATACTTGAGTTTCATCTGGTCCTCACGCTCTCACGTAAACTCGGCGCCTTGCTTAGAATTCCAACGAACTTTAACTAAAGGAATGCGGCTTCGCTTAGTAACTTTATCCATATGATCCACAATCTCAACGGGTTGCTCAACGAAATGCATAGTCTCTTAATACTAACTTCATCGAGGGGGATGTGGAGATTACCCTCGGCAAGACACTTCTTGAGGTTAGAAACATGAAACACCGGGTGAATATTAGAGAGTTCAACAGGAAGTTTGAGACGATACGCAACAGGACCAACTCTATCAATAATCTCAAAAGGACCAACGAAACGTGGAGCTAGTTTTCTCTTCTTTCCAAAACGAACAACTCCCTTCCAAGGGGAAGCTTTGAGTAAAACAAAATTACCAACACTGAACTCAAGGGGTTTACGTCTCTTATCAGCATAACTCTTCTGACGATTACGAGCAACAAGAAGATTTTGACGGATTTGAGCAATAAGATCAGTCGTTTCTTGGACTAGTTCAGGACCAGTGATTTGAGATTAACCAACTTCATTCCAACAGATCGGAGATCGACATTTACGACCATAGAGCGCTTTAAAAGGTGTCATACCAATACTAGAGTGAAAACTATTATAATAAGAGAACTCGATAAGCGGTAGATGAATATCCCAATTTCCTCCAAAATCGAGGACACAAGAACGGAGCATGTCCTCTAAGGTTTGAATTGTTCGCTCGGATTGACCGTCAGATTGCGGGTGATAAGCAATACTAAGATCCAATCGAGTACCCAGAGCGGATTGAAGCGACTTCCAAAAACGAGAAGTAAAACAACCATCACGATCAGATATAATGGATAACGGAGTTCCATGATGACAAACAATTTTCTCAACGTAAATGCGCGCCAATTGCTCGACAGTATAAGTCTCTTTGATGGGGATGAAATGAGAAGACTTGGTCAGACGATCAACGATTACCCAAATACTATTATGTTGCTTGCGGGTAGAAGGAAGCTTAGTGATAAAGTCCATGGCAATACCTTCCCATTTCCACTCGGGGACGGGAGGTTGCTCGAGCAAACCAAAAGGTCGATGATGCTCGGCTTTCACCTTGGAACAAGTGAGACATTTGGAAACGTACAAAGCGATATCTTTCTTCATACTAGGCCACCAATAGACATAACGAAGGTCGGCGTACATCTTATCCGCACCGGGATGTACGAAATATCGTGACTTGTGAGCTTCGTCCATAATAAACGTGCGAAGATCATCACGATTGGGGATCCATAAGCGGTTCAGAAAGTAAAGCATACCATTGGGTTTAGTTTCAAGTTGGGTTTCGGCACCACACGACATCTCGTCATACATATTGACTTCGGTGACGGATTCGTGTTGAGCATCGAGAACACGCTTTTCGAGATCATTTTGAACAAGAACACAAGTAAGAAGTATCGATTCGAATGGCTTCTTACGACTGAGAGCATCGGCCACGACATTTGCCTTTCCAGGATGATAGCGAATTTCACATTTGTAGTCGCTAAGCAACTCGGCCCATCGACGTTGTCTCATATTGAGTTCTTTTGGGTCAAAAATGTACTGGAGACTCTTGTGATCGGTAAACACCACACACTTCGTACCATAGAGGTAATGTCTCCAAATCTTCAAGGAAAATACGACAGCACCAAGTTCGAGATCATGCGTCGTATAATTTTTATCGTGAACCTTGAGTTGTCTCGAAGCGTAAGCGATAACCTTGCCTCGTTTCATGAGAACGCAACCAAGACCTTGGTTAGAAGCGTCACAGAAAACGATAAAATCTTCATTTCCTTTCGGAAGAGCAAGGATAGGAGCATTGCAAAGCATGTCCTTAAGAGTTTCAAGGGCTTCTTCTTGCTTTGACCCCCACACAAAGGTTTCACCTTTGTGTGTTAAAGCGGTGAGGGGCAATGTGATCATGGAAAAGTTATGAATGAAACGACGGTAATAACCCGCCAAACCAAGAAAAGAACGAACTTCGGTGGGAGTCGTAGGCGGCTTCCAATTCTTAACAGCTTCGATCTTTGCAGGATCAACATGAATACCCTTTTCGTTAACAATGTGGCCTAAAAACTGAACTTCCTTCAACCAAAACTCGCACTTAGAAAACTTGGCATACAGTTGCTCCTTTCGAAGTAGATCAAGAATGGTATGGAGATGATTCTTGTGGTCGCTCTCGGATTTCGAATAGATTAAGATATCATCGATGAAAACAATAACGAACTTGTCCAGATAAGGTTTACAAACACGGTTCTCCATAAACACCGCGGGTGCGTTTGTCAACCCTAAAGGCATAACACAGAACTCATAATGACCATAACGAGTACGAAAGGCGGTCTTGGGAATGTCATCATCACTAACTCGGAGTTGATGATAACCCGAATGAAGATCGATCTTCGAGAAGCATGCGGCTCCTTGAAGTTGATCGAAAAGATCATCGATTCGAGGGAGCGGATAACGATTCTTGACGGTAAGCTTGTTGAGTTCACGGTAGTCAATGCACATGCGGAATGAACCATCTTTCTTCTTGACAAATAGCACAGGTGCGCCCCACGGAGAAGAACTCGGGCGAATGAAACCCTTGTCCGAGAGTTCTTGGAGTTGGCTCGAGAGTTCTCGCATCTCGGAAGGTGCAACACGGTAAGGGGCTTTAGCTACGGGGTTAGCTCCGGGCATGAGATCAATTCGGAATTCGACTTGACGAACAGGAGGAAGACCAGTGACATCATCGGGAAAAACGTCGGGAAAATCGCGAACAACTGGGATATCGGATAATTTCTTCTCTTTTCGCTCTTTCTCTACCACGAGTGCTAGGAAGGCGACACATTTCTTGCGCAAATAACGTTGAGCTTGAAAGCACGACATGAGATTAATCTTGGATGTTGGAGTATCACCGAAAACCTTAAGAATACGGCCGTTTTTGAGAGGTATGCGAATGAACTTTTCGAAACAAACAACTTCTGCACGATTAAGAGTTAACCAATCCATCCCTACGATTACATCGAAACTACCCATTTGCATCGGAATGAGGTCAATTAAAAACTCGACTTTGTTAAGGACTATG
Source organism: Bidens hawaiensis (assembly GCF_021521415.1). Taxonomy (NCBI): domain Eukaryota; kingdom Viridiplantae; phylum Streptophyta; class Magnoliopsida; order Asterales; family Asteraceae; genus Bidens; species Bidens hawaiensis. Next base: position 11,395 of record NW_027501712.1, read on the forward strand.
ACGCAATCCCTGACTACCGAGTCAATCATAATAGAATTCTCGTCGGCTACTTCTACGGTAAAAGGTCTAGACAACTTATCCCGAGGCTTATCAATAATATACGCAATATCCAAAGATATAAAACTCTTATCGGCACCCGTATCAAACAAAACTGAAGCATGATGATTATCAATGAGAAACGTACCATTCACCACATCGCTAGAACTCTGAGCTTGATTCACATTCATCATAAACGCACGACCATTGGACCCTTGAGGGGTTTGAGCAACTTGGTTCAAAGGAGGAGCTGGAATTGCAGAAGCTTGAGTTGATGCTGATTGAGGAGCCATGAGCTAAGACACAGGAGGTGCATGGGTTTGAGGTGCATAGGCTTGAGGTTGGTAGGTTTGCACTTGGTAGGCTTGGGCAGTGTAGACGGTGTATGGTATACTTGGGCTTGTGGGGGATGGGTAGCATAAGGTGGTGCAGGCATGGCATGGGCTTGGTTAGCATGGGTGAGTAATGGGAAAGCATTACGGAAATGATTAGGGTCTCTGCAGCGGTAGAAAGCTCGGGTATTAGGAACACCGGGCAGAGTAGGGTTAGCAGCAGGTCTAGCAGTAGGGGGTGCAGACCGGGTTTGGACAACTTGAGAACCAGGCGGTACTCGGCAAGTATTGGCAAGGTGGCTGTAACGGTTGCATTGAGTACACAACCGGCAACGGGATTGAACCGGGTGATGGCGGTTACACCTGGCACAAAGGGGGTGTGGGACAAAGTAAGCTTTCTTGTTTGGGGCATTAGGGTCATTTGGGGCTTGGTTGTTGGATTGGTTGACGGAGTAGTTTTGGTAGTTGGGCATACGTTTTTGGTGGTTCATGTTGAAGCGGTTGTTGTTGTTGGATGGTTTGGCCTCAGCTTTGGCATCGGTAGAGGAGTCGTTTTCTGTCTTGTCGGGTGTGGGCTTGGAATCCTTGCGGGACAAGACTCCTTCCCGAACGTGACTGTTAGTGAGGGAGGCAGCTAGGTCCATTACCTCACTAATGGTTAATGGGTTACGACTCATTACGGCATCACGGAAAGCGAGCGGGAGACCGCGAATGTATTTCTGAATTCCGCGGGTCTCGGGAGTTACCAGATGCGGCACAATACGGCTTAGTTCGCGAAATCGGCTAGAATAAGTGGAGTTATCGCCCCCGATTTGCTTAAGATCCCAATACTCTGCTTCCAACCTCTGCAGTTCATGTTCTGGGCAAAATTCATTTTTCATCGCCTCCTTTAGTTCCTCCCAAGGCATAGCCATGACCAAATCTGACTCTTGGTCGTTCCTTAGGGCATTCCACCATACAACAGCTTGATTCTTAAAGCAGCTTGAAGCAAATTTGGTCCGTTTGACATCCGGACATTCACAGTGGATAAATATGTTCTCCATTTCTTCAAACCATTGGAGCAAGATGGTGGCATTTTCCTCCCCACGGAAGGACGGAGGTTTGGTGGCTAAGAAGTTACGAAAATCATAGGTGTTAGGTGTGGCCGAAGTGGCTAAACCATTAGAATTGAGACTTTGGATTTGGGCGATAATTTCAGGCATAGCAGCAGCAAACTCTTTCGTGATTCTAGTAGCCAGGAGGCGGTCGCGTGATCCAGATGAACGTTGATGACGACGGTGATTTCTGAGTGACGACATTCTACTGGAAAAAATAAGAGTAAAGATTTATGAGTTGGGGGATCATATGTGTAAATATTTGTGGGGGAAAAACAAAGTTAGTTGAAAACATTAAGTTTCTGTTAGGTTAGTTTCACAAAAATATAACGAAATGCATCTTGGGACGTTGGTCTCCCATGAGCTTTCCATGGCAATTTGAATGGCCCAACAATAATTAACGAAAACACATGTGAGTTGGACAACCCATGAGCGTTACTTGACAATTTGGTTGTCCCAACTAATTAACGAATTATCGATGCCATATAGTTTTTCGGCCCGATGAGCGTCTTTGACCGACCAAACTAAATAACGAACTATCGAAATAAAATATGGGTAGTCAGAGTATCCGAAAAAATACGAAACAAGTTAACAGATGGATAGTCGGGATTCCCGACTAACCACTTGAAATAACGTAAAAACCATAATCGGAAGGTTACCGAATTCAAGCCACGAAATCACCGTGAATTTGGTTTAAAAATGTATATAAGAGTTCAACCACTAGTGTGGTTACGGTTGACAGCTTAGGGTGTCGGTCATATGGCATTCATGGGTCTCGCTCGGGTCCATAGGGTTGAGTACTGTGGTCAGGTTATCACCCAGGTAAGGATTAGCGTCTTACCTTTGGTTCTCGGAACAGTTTTGCCAATGCCCAACTCACAGTTTCTCTCCCCTTTTCTTATGATAGGTACATGCCATATAACCTAGCCCTAAGGAAAACGAGTGAAAACAACAGGTGGGAATTCTTAAGGAATTTCCCGCAAATAAAAGGCAATCTATTATTGATTTTAAATTTAAATAAAATTTTAAGTTTTTGAGGCATAGCCACGGAGCAGTGCATGTGTGCATGACAATAATATAATAAGAAAACTTATCAACTAAGGGAAAGCAGTAACAATCAGCTAGAACACGTAAGGTAAGCAGATAAGCATGTATAGGGCTCCTAAACATGTGTCTAAGGCAATCTCTAACGACCTATCTTAAACCTTCGGCTCTAATACCAATCTGTCACACCCCAACCTACGGCGGAAATGTCGGGGCATGGACTGATTGTCACAGCTCGTAAGGTAACAATCACGCAATTATTAAAATTCAAATATCTATTTATTTAATTCAAATAACACCATAATTCGTTACAAAAAGAAATTCAAAGTAAAACAAAACATCAAATAATTCAAATGAAAATTTAAAGTCTCAAATAAACTCTTCTAGCATTAAGTCCTTAAACAATTCTTCTAAGTCCACACTTCACATCAAACGGTAACCTGCATATGCGTGAAAATAATATAGTTTGTCAACACGAGGTTGAGTGAGCAACACAGTTTACATATATAATAAAATACGTAGCTGCAACGAGTCAAATGAGATAAACAAATCAACCAATGAGCAAATAAAATGAGATGTCGAAAAGCACAAAGCTAAATCGACTAGCGTATGATCATACTATTTTCTAAGATTATGTTGGACCTCTCCTAATGCGATTCACATTGAGCACATAAACATATAGCAAGTATAGCATGAGATTAGTTAACACATAAGACAAACAGTTGCAATTTTGTGTATAGATAATTGTGAAAATATAATAAGTTACGCATATGTCCCTAAAACAGTATGAAAACGAGTAAAAATTGGGAATGTGGTACTCACCTCAGAGATGGACGAGGATGATTAAGATAGTGAGAATGAGGAAACGAATCACACGCGAACAACGTTAAAGCCTAAGAGAATAACGGATATACTTGAGATAAGGATCACGATACGAGTTAAACGATAACTATTATAATAACATTATGTTTGTATGGAGTTATTATTAAACCATTATTTTATATAAGAAAGCATAACTTAATAAAATATCATCCTTAGTTTTTATAAATAAAGTTACTTGATTTATATATGAATATATATTTATGAAAATGTTAGTTTTTTTAAGTATCTTTATATAAGTGAAAACATGTCTTAGAGAATACATATATATGAAAAACGAGTTTTATAAAGGTCGGTTTTTAGTTTAAACAATCTTAAGTAATCATTAATATTAATAATATAATTATAAAACCCAAAAAAAAAAGAAGAAAACGGGTTCAGTGGGGATTGAAACCGTGACCCGAGTTTGATACACATACAACCCAACCATATGAGCTGCAAGTTCGGATTGCATAAAACCCAGATCGTTTAAATATAAACAGATTCCGATTTTTTGCCCCTTTAGCCAAGAACCCTAGCGAATTCAATTAACCCAATTCATTTACAGTTGATTAAAATAGGTTTAGGGTTAATGATGAACACGATTTCGCGATTTATACCCTATGTTTAATTACCTCAGATGACGAACAGAAGAGGGAGAACGTCGATGAACAGGGCCGGCCAAAGAAACGTAATGAGCGAGTATTAACAGGTGCAATGGACTAAATTATTTATAGGGGTTTGTTGGCGATCAAACAAGGAATGAATCCTCACAATTAATTGCATTATTATCGCGGTTATCGTGTGTAACAATATTTGGGTGTTGGTTAGGTTAAAGAAGGAAAAACGATTAAAAATTATGTAATTAACATAATTAACTTGTCGGTGAGCCGCGTCTAATCAAAAGTAAACGATTTCCTAATATTAAACTCGATCACAAACAGATTTGGGCATTCAATTGAGTGATTTCTTGATTCGGGTCCCAGAAAACCCGTTTAGACAAAGGTATGGGTAAATGGATTAAGAAGGTGGGTTATAACATAAGTTACACTCAGGCCCTTGTAGTTTGAAGTTGGAGATATATGAGGCTAGAACTTGTATTTGGGTTAAAAGCGTCAACGTTAAATAGTTTAAATATAAATATAATAATAATTTATAACTCGATAAATGCGGAAATTTATTAATGATAAAGCCCGGGCCCGAAAGTGGGTCGGGTAATGGTTACAAATGATAAAGCGAAAAAACCCGAAATGTTACATGGGTAAGATGGGTTTTCCTGAAATTTGGTGTAGTTGGATTAGGGCTTGTCTAGTGTCCGGAAAGAGCTCAATTCTAGTTAATGGTTCTCCTACTAGTGAATTCCAAGTTGAGCGGGGCATTCGCCAAGGGGATCCGTTGGCGTCGTTCCTTTTCGTGATTGCCATGGAGGCTTTGGAGGTTATTATAGTGAAACTAAAGAATCTTGGAAAAATACAGTGCATTAATTTACCTAACGGAGGACCTCATATTACTCATTTGTGCTATGCTGATGATGTTATGATGGTGGGAGAATGGTCAGTTCCTAATATTAAGAACATCTGTCGAATTTTAAGGTGCTTCTTTGTCCTCTCTGGCCTTAAGGTGAATAGAGACAAAAAGTTGTATTTACGGGGTACGAGTGGATGAGGCCAAGGTTTCGCTGTTTGCAACTGAAACTAGGTGTAAGGCTGGTTCCTTTCCTTTCACGTATCTTGGGTTACCGGTTGGTGTTAATATGAAGAGTATCCGTTTTTGGAAACCGGTTATAGATAGATTTAACTCCAAACTATCCAATTGGAAGTCTAATTTCTTATCCTTTGCGGGCCGGGTAACTTTGGTGAAGGCGGTACTTGGGAGTCTTCCCCTTTACTACCTTTCGATTTATAAAGCGCCGGTTCAAGTTATTAAAACCCTTGAAGGAATTAGGCGAAAATTTCTTTGGGGATCGGTTAATAATAAGAGGAAGATTAAGTGGGTGGCTTGGGATCGTGTGATCGCATCAAAAGTGTTCGGTGGTCTGGGTATTGGTGGCCTTAGAGAAATGAATATGGCACTCTTATCCAAATGGTGGTGGAGGTATAGGACATTTCCGTCTCAACTATGGGCATCAGTAATTAGTGCTATTCATGGCTCTAGCAGGTGGTCCAAAACAATAACGATTAAAAAGAGCTTAACAGGTACTTGGAAAGACATTGCTGGCATTGACAAGGTTATGAGGGAGTATAACCTTAATATTCATAATTGCTTTAAAGTGGAGTTTGGGTTGGGTAGTGATGTTCTTTTCTGGACAGACAATTGGACAGGAGAGGGGCTCCTGTGTGATAAATTTCCTATTAGCTTTGAGCTTGCATAACACAAAAAGGCCAAAATTAACACTTACTATACGTTAGTTGGATCGGTGGTCCAATGGTCATGGAGGTGGAAGAGAAATCCTAGAACTGATGCGGAATGGAGAGATATAGGGGCACTCATGGCTGACATTGGGAAGTTTGGTTTTGCTAACAATTCGGTTAAATGGGGTTGGTCTACCGAGGGGGGACTTGGTGAGTTTAGCACAAAAGTTGTTAGAAGGGATATGGAGAAAAGTTTGATGGGTAGTCATCAGGTCTGGTGTTTTCCGTGGAATAACTGGGCACCTCGCAAAGTGAACTACTTCGGGTGACGGGCGGAACTCGATAGAATCCCGTCTAAGGAGGCACTTGCAACCCGTGGAGTTTATTTCGAAGACCAATTATGTGTTAATTGTGCTTACATGTTGGAGTCCTCAAACCATCTGCTTGTTTCATGTATGTTTGCTAGTAATATTTGGTGGCAAGTTTGCACTTGGCTAAATATCCCGATCCCTCTTAATATTAGTTCAGTTAGACAAATGTTGGAGTTTGGTTTGTCCCAAGATGGTAGTAAAGAAAAAAAGAAGACGATTATGGTTGTTTTTATGGCAACTCTATGGAATCTTTGGAATAGAAAAAATGCGGTTATCTTTAATAACCTGAGACATTCCTATTACAAGGTGATGGATCTGATCAAGGAGGATACTATTTGTTGGATAAACCATAGGTCAAGTTGTGGAGGTCTTTTGTAATTATGTGTTTTTACTTTTTCCTGTAAGTTTGTTCTTGTGGTCTCTTTTGGCTTGGTAGTGCAGCCTTCTTGGCTGAGCTACTGGTCTTGATTGTTTTGCTTGTTGGTAATAAACTGGTTGTTCAAAAAAAAATGCATATATATAGTTATTAATAAAAAAATGCATCAAGTATGTTATGGTGGACCTATGTTTGGGTTGGGGGGGCGACCGCCCACCTTAAAAAAATTAGTGTTAATTGTATGTGAAAATCCCGATCGCCCTCTTAAAATTAGCGTTAAGTTCCGATGTCGCCCCCGCAAGAATAATTCTTTGGTCCGCTACTATATAGCATGGAAACTGAATGTGTACAACCCGGGCATGGCTTCTATAACCTATAAATGGATTTATCGACTTTAAAAGAGTAATAGTGGCACGTTATGTATGTGTTCTATCACATTTTTAAAATGTAAATAATTTTTGTAAATATTATTGTTTATTTATTTATTTATTATAATTACATCTTACAAAACAATGAGCTTTGTTATTTTTAACTTGAGTATTGTATTTATATAAAAAAACCATTTTGTTTTAAGTGTGTCGAACTAGGTATGAACAACATGGCGGGTGAAGACATTTAATTTAACATATTAACCTGAATACGATCATTTAATTACAAAAGAAAATTAAAGAAGTATACGAAATAACACAATTCAGGACCTTTTTAATGTTCCTATCAAATTGGTTGTGTGTTTTGAATCTTACAAGAACTTTTGTGTTATTTTTTAGACGATATTTAGATTACCAATTCCCTTATAAGGACTAAACCAAACAGAAGACCAAACGTAAGAAATTGTAAAAATTAACTTTGTCTTTTACGTTTACCTTTATAATAATAAAGTAAATGTAGATAAAATGGATATTGCATATAAAGGCAAATGCATGCCACACGGCCTCACGTGGGAGCCTTCATTTGGTTCCATGCACCTTGTCTTGTAACTATCCGCCGTATTCATTCTATATTCTTTAATATCCATCTAAGGCTGAGGGGTGTGGGGGGTTCCAACGGGGGCGCGAGTGGGGGCTCCAGCCAATAATATTGTGACGTGTGGCAGAGAGAGAAACTGGATAAGGTGGGTGTTGGAGCCCCCGCTGGAGCCCCTGGCCCTGGTGTGGAGGGGCTCCAGCAGGGGCTCCAGCGGATTTTTTTTTTATTTTTTTATAAATATATTCAAAAAACGTATTATTAAAAAAACTCATAAATTATTAAAAAAAACACACATTTTTTTTAAAATTCAAATTACAAAAAAAAAACATACTAAAAATTAAACAAACAATAATACTTAATAATAACACTAATCTAATACAAGATCATCGGGTCGCCTCGCCCACAAATGTTCAACCAACTCATGTCAAAGATCCCCATGTATCTCACGGCTCTTGATATTTGCTATGTTATGAAGTTTTTGTTGATCACTGATTGTGGACGGTTGTGGCGGAATGTCACCTTGGTAGTTTTGGCAGATAGCTTTGCCCTCGTCTTCTAACGTCATGTTGTGTAGGATCAGACACGTGTAGACGACGTCCGTTATCCTCTCCCGAGTCCAATAACGTATCGGGTTCGCCAGAACATAATATTGTTTTTTTATAGCTCCAAAAGCTCTTTCAATATCTTTTCTAGCAGACTCTTGCTTCTTCGTAAAATACTTCCGTTTGTCGGCGATTGGATCTGTAAAAGCTTGAACTAACAAAGCCCATTCGTTGTAAATACCATCGACCAGATAGTACCCGTACTTGAAGAGTTCTCCATTTGCAACAAAAGATTGAGGTGGTTCAACCCCGTCGATAAGGTCGTTGATCAAATTTGACTGATCGATAACATTAAGGTCGTTATTTGACCCAGCAACACCAAAAAAAGCATGCCAAAACCAAAGATCCTGTGACACCGCCGCCTCAAGTATAAGGGTCGGCCCTTCATGATCACCACGGTGGAACTGACCTCGCCAGGCCGTTGGACACATAGCCCATCCAACATGCGTACAATCGATGCTACCTAGCATCCCAGGAAAACCATGTTTTTCTGCGTGCACCTCATATATGCGTTGGATGTCATACATTGTAGGTTTACGCAGATATCTCCGAGCGTAAGTCGATATGACTCCTACGTATATAAAATAATCTATAAACATATAATATATATTACAAAATGTAATAAATATTTAATAAAAAGTAAAATTAATGTTTTTTACCTTGGCAGAAAAAATGAAGGGATTCACGTGCAACCCTTTTCGACATCTGTAAATACTCATTCAAAGCGTCCGACGAGATGCCGTACGCTAATTGACGGATAGCAGCCGTGCATTTTTGAAGAGGGGTAAAACCGGGAAGACCCCTAGCATCCTCCCTTTGTTGAAAAAAGGGATATCGTGCCTCTAAATCACTTGCTATACGCATGAACAATTGTCTGCTCATTCGGAAACGAGTTCGAAAATCCGACTCCTCGTATACCGGTTGAGGGCTAAAATAATGCCTAATCAAAGTATCGTTAGCACCCGATCGATCACGATCACGAGGTGGTGCTCTAACCCTCGGGACTCGAGGTTGATGGGCTTGATTTTGCAAGAGATCGACCACGGTTGCGGTCAAAACTCCCCCTACATGAAGAAGCAAATCATCCTCTTCGGAGGAGTCGGAATCAGACGAGTACCTCGACATTTTTTTTAAAAAAAGTTGAGATGATGAATTGATTTTGGGTGAAGGTTTGAAGTTGTGGTATAAAAATGGGATGAAATGGGGTATTATAAAAAGAAAAAACGTTTTTTTTTTAATTAAATAAGAGCCAACGGCTCTTTGTCCCTTCCCAAGGTCACTTTTATGCCCTCCGCAGCCGCGACCCACCTTGCGCCTGCTTTGTTTTTCGTGCTCGCGCCCCTCTCGCGCCCCTCTCGCGCCCCGGTGGTGTGGTGCTCGCGCCTGGGGGCGCGAGCGGAGGGGCTCTCGCGCCCCCGTTAAAGCCCCACACCCCTCAGCCTAATACTAGTGTTTTCTTGTCTCTAAGTTATTCTAATTCTGATTTATAAACAGCCTTTTCTTTATTGTCTCCTTTGTTAATATTATTATTAGGATTTAGGCATAATATAATATATCAAGTATATCGGGCTAAAGATCTCTTGTGTTATCAAAAGTTATAAAAGATGCATGTATATACAAATCCAACAAAATACATTTTTGTTGGCGGAGAGATTGGTTCCTCGGATTCTTCGTTGTGTCTAAGAACGATGTCATCACTCAACTCATTGTAGTTTTAGATTTGGGTTGATGATAATTGGTAAGATTGGTGAAATGCCAGATCCAAGTTTAATTGTTCTTGTGGGCAAGGGAACTCGTTATAAGAGTATTGTGTGATAAGTTACGAAACTTAAAAATATTGATGAAATTGGGGTTGACTTTGCGAATAGATTTAAAATAATGGACAGATATATGGGTTGTATTGGATTAATTTTTTCCGGGTGTTGGGGTGACTTTTTTTCATCATTCGTAAAAATGGTCTTATCTGTTAGTGTAACATCATTCTTTTGATAATAATAAATAAAAGATTTTGGCTTATTTAATGATGTATTATTATTTAGTTAAGATAAATACTACTAATAGAGTGTGAGCTTGGCCAATAAAAGATATTCCCTCTGTCTTATTATAAGTGTCCATGTTTAAAAACACACAAAGTTTAAAGTAGATTGAATGATTACTTTTTTTTCTTACTAAATGACAATAATGCCCTTGAAAAGTGGGTTCATCAATATTATTTATTAATGTTAGTTGTGTGTGTTTAATGGTAAACTTGAAAATTGGCTAATAAATTTTGAAAGTGGACACATGTAATGGGACAAATAAAAAAGGAAATGTGGACACTTATAATATGACGGAGGGAGTATATAATAAGGGATGGTGATGGGTCTTAGGTCCATGGGCTTAATGGTATTTAAACACCCTTCAACCAACCTAAAACCTTAGAACCCTCATTTTCCTTCATCCAGCCTCCTTACACACTCAAAAACACACACAAACACTCTCCTACAACCCGGATTCAGATCTGGGCTAACGAGATGAAGATTTCGTGATTCAAGCATCATCAAACAACAAGAAACCTGTCTAGATAACGTGTTAACTTGGATTCGAACCAAATCGGATCCAAGAAAGGTACGTTCTTTTTTAGGTTTTGAGGTCGGTTTGCCATAGGATTTGATATTAGAGAAAATCGGGCTGTATAATGTAAGAAAACATAAACTTGATCCTAAACAAATTGTCTTGAATGAAACGGAACAACCGGGTATTGTTCGGTCCATGTTGAAGAAAGAAAAGGATGTTGTTACGGCCCATAATTCGTTTTATCAGTAAAACAGGCATAACGGGATGTAGGGATGAGATTGGGACCGTACCGGTACCGACCGGTCCCGGTCCCGAAATTTGCGAATTCTTGGTACCGGTACCGGTACGGGACCGGGATTGAAGGTAAAAATTCGGGAAATACCGGTCCCGTCCCGTACCGGTACCGAAACTCAAAAATTTAGTACCGATTCGTTACCGACGGTACCAAACCGGTACCGATTTCGGTACCAACCGGTACCAGTACCGATTTTGCTCATCCCTAACAGGATGTAAAGAAGTGATTAGAATGGATAGACATGAAAAACCATATTCAAATCGAGTTCCTAAGAAACTCGATTCGTTTGGAAGAAAAACGAATTGAATCGAATCGAATTAAAACGAATCGAATCAAATCGAATCGAATTAAAACGAATCGAATCAAATCAAACTAAAAGTCGATTCGATTAGAATGAAATTTGACACAAATGAAACTCGATTCTATTGGTTTAAACTTCAGTTTTTTGACGAGTTTTTAGTAAAGACTTGTTAATGAAAATAAAACTTTTCCAGGCTGACCTGGCAGCTTAACTTCATCCAAGGGCTCTGCCCCTTGAACCCTACTAGGGGCGGCAACCCCTAAAAACCCGCTGCCAGAAGGTACATAAAACTTACCAATGCACCTGTACTTGCTTTGCCATAGGGTACGGAAACTTTGTGGTATATAGTGATGCATCTTATACAGGATTGGGTTGTGTCCTTATGCAAGGAAACAAGGTTATAACTTATGCTTCAAAACAACTAAAAGTACATGAAAAGAATTATATAACTCACGATCTAGAACTAAGTGCCATAATATTTTCACTGAAATTATGGAGACACTATCTCTATGGAGTTAAATTCATCGTGTACACTAATTATAAAAACTTAAAACGTATATTTGATCAGAAAGAACTTAATATGCGTCAAAGAAAATGGATGGAAACCCTAACGATTATGACTGTGAAATAGTTTATCATGAGGGAAATGCTAATGTAGTAGCTGATGCATTAAGTCAAAAAGAACATGAAAACCCAAGAGGGTTAGAGCATTAAGATTAGAGGTACAAACAGATTTAATTCAGCAAATAAAGAATGCTCAAAAGAAAGCAACAGAAGAAAATCATATTGCTGAAGAAAAACGAAATGGTATCACTGACTCATTAGTCAAGGGGGAAGATAATTGTGACATTCGTCAATTTCGGGTCTCGTTTTGTATTCATTTTGTAATCATTTTGTAACATGTCAATTTTTCGCGCTTTATTTTAATAAATTATACTTCATATTTGTGGTTAAGCTTGTAAACTCGAACCGGCAATTTATCAAATCATTGATGTTATAACTCTAGTGTGTGTGGGTGTTGTCAAAATACAGTTATTTATAGTTTATAAGCTCGGTTAAATAAACTTTAGGGACTAAAGTGGATTTCCTTAAAACTATACAAGATTTAAATCATTTATAACTAAATATCAAACAGGAAGGGCCAAAGTTAACTATATATATAAACCGTAAAAAAATAAACCATAACCCTAACATAAACATCCAGCCGCCACCCCCTGTAGCCGTTTTCCGGCGAAACCGATATTCCGGCAATAGGCCGGCGACGGCGATCCGGCCACCTCACTCTCCCCCGTAACTCCGACACCACCTCCCTTTCCCTCTCTCGGTTTCTCCGGCAACACCATCACCCTCAGCCACCCTCCCCTCCCCTCTCCGGTCGCTTTTCCGGCTCCGTCTCCCTCTCTCCGTCTCCCTCTCCCGTGCTCTCTCTCTCTCTTCTCTCGCTCGCTCCGTCTCTCTCACTCTCTCTCTCTCTCTCTCTCTCTCTCTCTCTCGCTTGCTCTGTCTCTCTCTCTATTCTCTCTCTCTCTCTCTGCCTCTCTTCTCTCTCTGTTTCATTTTCCGGCGCTCCTTCGGCGGCCGGAATCGGCTCCGGCGACCCTCTGTTATCTCCGACGACCCCTGCTCGGCTCCGACAATTGTTCTCGGCCAAACATCATTTATAGGTAACGAGATTTAGAGTTTTATTTGTTTTTGGTATCTAACCCGTAATAAGTAATCGGATTTGATAATTATAACCGTTCGTAACGAGAACGGATCTGGGTATAAGGTTTGGGAGGTCACAAGTTCGATTCCCCCTTGAACCGACTTTGGAGAGTATTTTTGGTATTATTATTATTATTAATCTCATAACTTATTATAAAATTCATTATTAATTTTATTATTATTATTATTTATTATTGTTGTTGTTGTTATTATTATCATTAACAAAACAATTGTTTTTATCATTATTTTCATAATAAATAGATTATTATTATTATTGTTATTATTAAGTAATATTATTAAATCCTGTTATTGTTAATATTATCCACTTGTGTTATTGAACCGAAAACCCATGTCGGACCTAGTTGCCATTTAACGTTATCGTTACTCGAGCTATGTTTTTATCACTAATACTATTATTATAAAAATGTTATAAGTATTAGTTATTATCATTAATATGGCACATATAATTATTATAATAATAATTATTATTAGAAAAATTCATAAACCTATTATTAATGTATTCAACAACAAAAGTAGTTATTATTATTATATTGGTTATTATTATTACTATTATTAGTTTTAACAACAATTCTCGATTGTTAGTATATTTATATATTATTATCATCATTATCTTATATATATATATATATATAATATTTTTAAAGTTATTATTATCATTACTATCTTTATCATTAATAATATTATTATAAGCTTTACTATCAATTCTTCTTTTTTTATAAAACCGAACTCTTGATTTAAACCTGTCTTGTTTCTTTTTAATATTGGTTTAGCTATTTAAAAGCCCAATAAAATAATATTATTTTATTTTAAATTATCAATTAAGTACGAGTCCCTAATCGTTAACAAATTAACCGGTAACCCGATTAACAACCGAACCTTCTCGTTCAATGTTTCAATTGTAGTTTCAACTAAATTTCAAGTTCATTAATATATTTTATTTATTCGTTTTCAATTAGCTTTCAAGTTGGATTCGTTCGTTTCGTTCACAAGCTTTCTATATGTCGATCATTTATTAGTTCTCAATTCGTCAATCGAGGTGAGTACTTTCATACCCCGTTTTCCATCTTTCGTTTTGGGGTGACATTTCATACTTATCAAACTAAATGCTTTATTTACTTGAATCTTAAACCCACAAACGTGATTGTATACTTTACTTAAATAATTGCTCGATTTGGTGTTCTATGCTTACATGCTTATGTGTTTATCGCTTTTGGATGGTGGAACTATAAATCTTAGACCATTTGGCAACCCCTCATGGCAAGGTGTCGTTAATGTAATGCAATTAACGATAACTATAAAATCCTAAACTATTTGGCATCCCCTTATAGCTAGGTGTCGCTAACGTAACTCTATTAGCGATATCTATTTATCCAAGTTGTTGCTTTTATCTATTGTTTCGTATACAAGTTTTGTGTCTTTTTATTACTATATACTATATGCTCAAACTTATGAATTGCTCACCAACCTTTGTGTTGATAAACTTTATTTTATGAAATGTTACAGGTTTGACTTTTGTTGACTTGAGGACTTGATGAAAAACGTTACCAAGACTATTAGGATATTAGTAAAACGAATAATATAATTGTTACTTGTATTCAATTTGTTTGTGTGAACGAGATGTGTTGATTACTGATTTATGAAATAAAATGAGTTGAATAAATATTGTCACTTTAAATAGTGTCTTGTGTTTTTGGGCAATCGGTTGCACCCCGGCATGTTCCGCCGCCTTTGGTCGGGGTGTGACAGATTGGTATCAAAGCCACAAGACTATAGGATAGGTGGTTAGACGTAACGACCTAGTATAGTCTTTACTTTAGGGTCCTTATACGTGTTGCCTATACGTGTTTACCCTACTCGATTGTTCATTACGCTTGTTTATTTATATACTTATTTATTTCATCAAATCATAAATATACACGTACACACACTTTCATAGTACTCCAAGGTATCCTTGCCTTAAAATGCAAAAAACATTAGTTTTTATTGTGTGTTATGGATCACGAGCTTAACTTGGATCCGTTGTTTCAAATCTCCTTAAAGATTGTCTCTTATGAGATGACCACTTTAAGTAGTCGAATGCGAGCGTTCCGCTCGCCATCCTAATTTTCGGTGTTAAAACAATAGAACCACGGTGGTTCGTGGACTAGTGTTTTGACATGACGTTGTATTCCGATTCATTTTGTTTGTTACAATCATTATTTGAGTCGAAAACATGAAAAAGACGCGGTAGTACGTACACATATTTAGACTCCAACAAGGTATTTTGTTTTGTAACGAGGTTTATAGTGTCGTATATCAAGTCATGGTGGTTCATGCACGATTTTTCCGTCTTTAAATCTTAAGACATTATTTACAAATTTCAAAGATTTAAACAATTTTCCCTTTTACTTTGTCATATAAATTCTCGTCACGAAATTCTCATTTATATAATCCTATTTGACGTTATGATTCATTCTAACATGTTTTGATTTCACATGGTAAAGTTTTTATACCAATTTTCTTATTTGATTTCACACCGCGATTTTTATTACAAATTTCGTTTATTATCATCTGTTCAATATAAGTAAAAAAATATATTTTTTGAACTATTCATAACGATTTTATTATGCCATCCATTGTTCATTAAGAATATTTATAAACCCAATTTCTATCATATAAATTTCATCATATTAAAAGGTTTTTATGATAAATTTTACCTTAAATTTTCAAGTAAATTCCAATTACAAAAAAAAAATTCATTACGCAACTTTGTATTCCCAAAACGACATTCATCATTCAATATTGAGACCTCATAACAAATTTTAACATTCAATTCACTTATTTTAAATCCCTCATAAGAAAAAATTTTAATTTGATCCTTATAAAATTTATTTTACTTCCTTATGACGATCAACTTTTATTTTTACAGTAAACCTTAAAATGCAAACATTATTATCTTAGTTTTTCCGTGATGTCTTCCACTAATTAATTTTAAGAATTTTAAGAACGACTTACATTATGCGGGTTGATTTATTTCAAATTTTATCGTAAATTATTTTACAACCTAAGCCGACCCGACGTATCTTAATAACTCTCACTTTAGTTGAAAAACTTTTAGCAAAAATTTTTTTTTGTGTGATTCACACGCTCGGATCTCAAAAAAAAAGCCTATTTATATAATAAATGTATATTTATATACATATATTAACTTGTAATTTTAATTATCAAATTTTCATGGATATTTCAAACATTATTTAAAAATTATGACATTTCCAAATTAATACTTATTATTAGTAAAAAAACATATCTCCCTAAACGCAACCACAAGTTCCCAAACACCCGTATCCCATCTCAAACTACCATCTCAAATTAAACCACCCTTCCACTTCAAAGTTTTTCCACATAGACAAATCTTTCCCCGAGATGAACGAGACCTAACACGCCAACGTTATACCCTCACCTACTCAAGTCCCATGCAAATCCAAACCGACAACATCAACCCAACAAAAGGCCCTAAACACCGACACTCTACGCCATGAAAACCTATCCAACTCACTATCCAAATGCTTTAAAGACACCGACAAACACACAAACAATGCCTGGAGCGTATACAAACTTAAACTTACCCAACTATGACCCAATCCTTCGACCTACACTATGTCAAATCACCAACCGTGTCGCCACACTGTTTCCATCCAACCAAAGAGTTTGACATCAAGTAAAGTAGCAACCTCAAACACCCCTTACAACATATATGTATAAACCAAATCTCAACCCAAACTAGTTAAGATCAAATTGTCCAACACAACAACTTAACCCGAGCTCAAATGAGCAAACCTCACCTAAATAGCCAACCAATACTCACACAAATCATCTAAGCCTAACCCACCCAAACGACTTAAACTCGACAAACCTTATCAATCCAACTCAAGAAAACCCAACTACGCAAGTCAACCGAAACACACTCACTTTTCACCAAATTTTCAAACCATTCACCGTTCGAAGCCTAAAACCCCTCCCTACACACGCAGGCTTCGTTTTACCCTTATATATATATATATATATATATATATATATGTATACATACATACAACTAGTGTATTTATAACGACCTCCCGTGTTCAAATAATCACTTATAGATTATAAACTCTTTCAAGATTGACGATTTACATGTTATGTCCATATTTTATAGATCATCCTTGTAAAATGTAATATTGTCATGACAACAAAATTCCATTATGAGGATTGTTTTCAAAGATATTATTAAGCGATTATATGCGTGTTTTCAAGGTTTTAAATATTGTCACTTAAGGTGATAAATCTCTTAATAACTTTATGTATACGAGGTCTCATTTTGATTGTTGAATGCGAGATTTATTCAATAACAAATTACAACTCTTCTTATTTTTGCATAAACTCAATAATCCTGGTTTTACAAATCTTTTTTGGGATGCATTTATAAATACTTTATATACTAGATATTGTGACACAAATTTTCGTTCGACAACGATTTATGCGAATTATTACCTCATATTATGGCAAGCATCATCACTTTATATAACTTATTTTCATCACAATAACCTTATGTATGCAAAATTCCTTTAACAAATTGGCTTACAAGATTTAATTTCGATTATGAGCAAAACGTTTCTATAGCTACGCGTTACCGCGAGGCTACGTTATTATTATATTCATTTTTTTTCTTGGAAACGAATGAACGACTTTACTTAAGGACTTCATTTTTCAATTTCATTCTATATGACACGCGACTTATATATTTCATTGTTTATTCGAGTCTCACTGATTTTTACGATTTCTTTTCATTTGATGAGATGTTTCGATGACAGTATCATGCACATGAGATTTCATTTTGGTGTTTTGATTATGACATAATTCAATTTAGTCAATAACAATTTGTGGAATATTTTCAAATCCTCAATTTCGCTAAAAATTTCGTTTATCTTTTAAACGATATTTTCATGACTATGTTATTTATATTTGAGCATTTATGTAAACACGATTCTATGTATTATTCTACATCATTTCATCTAATCTATTAAGCGGCCTATGTGTGGTTGTCCGCAAGTTTAGAAACCGTTTATTATAATGACGATTATATAAATAGCTTCACAATAGTGGCCGTATTTACGTTTTATCACATTTCATCAATTGTTTTGGTTGTTAATCAAATGTTATTTTATTTATGTTGATACACGTATGCGTCACCCCAAAGAAACTCACCTCATTCTCGTGTTATCACACTTCATGTAATCCTATCCTCAAATACTTATAACCTCAAGTTTGTTCACGTGTGAAACTCATCGTACGATGTTATTATTAACTGCATCGTTGTTTATCCCAACTTTACGTGTTCATTTATTGAACTTCTCATTTTTCAGTTATCGGATTTCATTTATCGGTGTTATTTAGTGCCTCGATTCATAGACTTGACAATTATCTTGATGACACTTGACTTCAAATCTCATTTCATATTGTTTACCCTAAAATATTTTTTTTATTTAGTTAATCGATCGTCTTTTGTACTTAAACCGAACTGTTATTTTCACCTTGATTTATACCGTCGAATTTTGTTGATTCAATTATGTACCCCATTTTTCCCACAAAAAGTCAATCCAAAAAAAACTTCAACCACTGGTGTTGGCTTGTCCACATTGGTAAAAATTCCAATAAATTTATTTACACATTTATTATTTAAAGATTTCAAAATAAATATGTCTCTTAAACCACACAATGGAACGAACCATGTGGACCATACGACAATCTAAATAATTATGGGTGCACACTTAATTATCGAAATCCCCTTATGGATGCCACTGTAAGTACACTTGTGTGCGATAACTCAGACCCGAGAAATGATAGCAGAAAAACGATAGAAATGCGAATTATGACAAGGGCACGGTGGATACGCCGCTGGTACTTCCTATATATAAGTGCTTTTATTATGTTCTCATTTGTGGCGTTTTTCGAATAATCCAAAGATTTGACGTTATTCTTTTGTCAAAAAATTTTTCTTGCAATTATTTTACCAAAGATAATATTCGTTAGTAATTTTTTTAGTTTATCTTAATTTCGGGACGAAATTTCCTAAAGTAGTAGATACTGTGATATTCGTCAATTTCGGGTCTCATTTTGTATTCATTTTGTAACATGTCGATTTTTCGCGCTTTATTTAAATAAATTATACTATGTATTTGTGGTTAAGCTTGTATACTCGAACCGGAAATTTATCAAATCATTGATGTTATAACTCTAGCGTGTGTGGGTTTTGTCAAAATACAAATATTTATAGTTTATAAGCTCGGTTAAATAAACTTTAGGGACTAAAGTGGATTTCCTTAAAGCTATACAAGATTTAAATCATTTATAACTAAATATCAAACATGAGGGGCCAAAGTTAAACATTTACAAACTATATATATAAACCTTAAAAAAATAAACCCTAACCCTAACATAAACATCCAGCCGCCACCCCCTGTAGCCGTTTTTCGGCGAACCCGATATTCCGGCAAGAGGCCGGGACGGCGATTCCGGCTACCTCACTCTCCTAGTAACTCCGACACCACCTCCCTTTCCCACTCTCGGTTTCTCCGGTAACACCATCACCCTCAGCCACCCTCCCATCCCCTCTCCGGTCGCTTTTCTAGCGACCGGAAAACCGTCTCCGTCTCCCTCTCCCGTGCTCTCTCTCTCTCTCTCTCACGCTCAGTCTCTCTCTGTCTCTCTCTCTCGCTTGCTCCGTCTCTCTCTCTCTCTCCACCTCTCTTCTCTCTCTCTGTTTCGTTTTCAGGCGCGCCTCCGGCGGTCGGAATCGGTTCTGGCGACCCTCTGTTCTTCATCTCCGACGACCCCTGCACGGCTCCGACAATTGTTCTCGGCCAAACATCATTTATAGGTAACAAGATTTAGTCTTTATTTGTTTTTGGTATCTAACCAGTAATCGGTAATCGGATTTGATAATTATAACCGGTCATAACGAAAACGGATTTAGGTATAAGGTTTGGGAGGTCACAAGTTCGATTCCCCTTGAACCGACTTTGGAGAGTATTTTGGTATCATTATTATTAATCTCGTAACTTATTATAAAACCCATTATTATTATTATTATTATTAATATTATTATTATTATTTATTATTGTTGTTGTTATTATTATCATTAACAAAACAATTGTTTTTATCATTATTTTCATAATAAATAGATTAATTATTATGACTATTATTATCATTATTATTATGATTATTAAGTAATATTATTAATTCTTATTATTGTTAATATTATCTACTTGTGTTATTGAACCGAAAACCCATGTCGGGCCTAGTTGTCATTTAACATCATCGTTACTCGAGTTATATTTTTATCACTAATACTATTATTATTAAAATATTACAAGTATTAGTTATTATCATTAATATGGCACATATAATTATTATAATAATAATTATTAATATTAGAAAAATTCATAAACCTATTATTAATGTATTCAACAACAAAAATAGTTATTATTATTATATTGATTATTATTATTACTATTATTAGTTTTAATAACAATTCTCGATTGGTAGTATATTTATATATTATTATCATCATTATCTTATATATATATATGTGTGTGTGTGTAACATATTTTTAAAGTTATTATTATCATTACTATCTTTATCATTAGTAATATTATTATAAGCTTTACCATCAATTCTTCTTTTTTTATTAAACCGAACTCTTGATTTAAACCCGTCTTGTTTCATTTTAATATTGGTTTAGCTAAAAGCCCAATAAAATAATATTATTTTATTTTAAATTATCAATTAAGTACGAGTCCCTAATCCCTTGGTCAGAAATTGGAGAAAATCAAATGTCAGGTCCTGAAATAGTTCAAAATACGATTGGCATAATGATACAGATCCGAGAACGTTTAAAAGCAACCAGAGATAGACATAAAAGTTATGTTGATGTTCGTTGGAGTCCATTAGAATTTCAGGAAGGTGACAAGGTCTTACTGAAGGTATCACCTTGGAAAGGCGTAGTTCGATTTGGCAAGAAAGGAAAGCTGAGTCCTCGTTTCTTTGGACCATTCAAGGATCTCAGAAAGATCGGACCAGTCGCCTATCGAGTGGAAACTACTAGAAGAGATGAAAGGAGTACACAATGTATTTCATGTGTCAAACCTACGCAAGTGTTTGGCCGACGAATCTCTTAAAATGCCTTTAAAAGATGTGCAAAAAACGAAAAGCTTAAATTTGTAGAACAACCTATCCAAATTGAGGATATCCAAATCAAATTCCTCAAACGGAAAAGATTGAAACTCGTTAAAGTTCGATGGAACTCTAGGCGTGGTCCAGAGTATACATGCGAACTTGAGTCATAAATGAGGAAGAAGTACCCACACTTATTTGATCAATCTTGAGGACGAGATTAATTCAAAGGTGGGGAGGATGTAACATCCCTAAAGTTTTCATACCAATTTTTTCAATTTAGGAAGTTTAGGGACCAATTAGTCATTTAGCTAAAGATTTATGAAATCGACACATGTCCGATGACTCATCACCATGAAAAAGACACATGTCACGTGATGGCAACATGTAACCACATGTATCCTCACGAAGTGACATGTGGCTAGTGACTAATCAATTATAATGCCACATATCAACACCAAATAGCATGACTCATCATCAAGAACGACATATGGCGCATGGTGGTGATTGGCGGTCCGACCGAGGAGGGCTATAAATAGTGAACATGGGCTCCTTATTATGGCATCCAAAAACACAAAACCACTTTCACTTTCTCGTAGTTCGTGCTATCGAGTTGGAGTCCCGACGCTACTCCGAAGTCTCGACGTTTCACACCTCAACACCCTACGTATAGTCGAAGTACTCCCTGTTCGTCCTTAAGCGTTATAACCATTTTAAGGTAAGAGTTATGTTTAAGATATTCTACTTCATAGCTTAGATCCTAGTCGAGGGTATAGCATAAACCTTGGAAAGTTTATATATATATATATATATATATATATATATATATATATATTTAAGCTTTATATATATAAAGGCTTACAAAAATAAACGTTTCTTTATTATTAAGAAATATAAAGTTTTACATGTAAAGATTATTATTACTTGATTTTCTTATGGACAAAGAAGCATTAAATTTTATATAAAAGATATTTATAAATCATTAAACAGAAAAGCGTGACGAACATGTAGTAACTGGAAGGGTGACAATACCGGTAGTCGAGTTTCTTGTCTAAGGAAAGTAATTCGTATAAATCCCAATCAACCGCGTGACCCTTTACTTTCTTGAAGAGCTTGATGAGAGTGTTCGAACATATTAGGCCAAAGCATGTCACACCAAACGTTATGCGAACTAAAATAAGCATTTTGAATACAAAAGACATTTATATCAAAATAAATGTTTTATCAAGGATTAAAGCTACAAATTAGACTAAAGGTCTAAAGCTAGATCAGTTGATCTAGATATTCATACAAAGATATTCTCGTAACTACAGGTTTGAGATAACATGCACAGCATAAATCAGTAAAGACATTTTGATCATAACAAAGGTGAGTACATTAACTATAAAACTAATGCGAAGGCGTTAAGCATTTTACATATGATTTAAAAAATCAAAACACATGGCTTGAATGGTTTTCAAAACGTTTGATGCGTTAAGGTAATCTTACGACATAGCATTCAGGCCATAAGTGCACGTATAGTTGGTTCCAATTTTATACACGTGTTATGGATGAAAGGACGTAACATGGCTAGTAAATAGACTCAGTTGTAGGCATACGTAAAACTACGATCAATCTGAGTAAAAAGACTAGTGTGCTCCGTGGTTGTATACTCGGGTGAAACAGTCCTGCTGATTGTGTAGATATAGTAATACAACTTACGATTGAACGGGTTTTAAATTCTTGCTAACATAAAATACTTTGTGTCTGTTAATGTTATTCACCAGCTTTTAGCTGACGTGGTATTTTAAACATTTTCAGGTAAGTAGTAGTAAGTGATAAAGACAGTAGAGTAATAGGGAGACATCTCATTGGAGATATAGAAGGAACCGTGGGCTCATTTTGTTAAACTCCTTATAAAATATGATTATGTTAAAATAAATATTTTATATTATCAAGGGTATTTAAATCCCTACTTATATATTGAAATATTTTGTCGAAAGAATTTTCCACTGCAACAAAATAAACTCTGATATATTTTCAAAACCGATACCAACTATTGGTCGTACGTCTAGGTCCATATGGTCGGGTGTGACGTATATATACCGTCGGGTATGTATGGGTATGTATATATATATATATAAGTATGTGAATGTGATATATATTGCCTGATTAACTAGAACTCACTCAGCATAGCTGACTTTTAGTATGCACGCATGTGAGTAGAATGAAACAGTTGGCTTGAGAAGAGACACGTGATAGGAGAATAAAGAAGCTGACATCTAAAGAATGAGAATTATGATCTTTTGTTATGTTTGACCTTAAAGACATGTTTGAATGTTTGTTTAAATTTTGAGACTTTTGTATGACTGGTTGACTTTTATTTATTCCGCGAAAAATTTTAATTCACTATGATATTTAGAACTGTGTTTATGAGTAAATCCAGCACCCAATGTAGGCCCTAGGGCCTTACATATCATGTTGTGTGTTGTTGGCAATATGAGGGAGGGGGGCGGAGAAGTCACGATAGCCAGGGGCTTCATGCGGAGGTACATCTAGCGTGTGGGACGGAAGCTTGTTTTATTTATTATTTTAAAACTATTATAAATTATAATAGTAAGCGATTTATTTAGGGGGTGTTTGGGATTCCTTATTTTTGCCTCCGAATGACTTATAACTTACTAAAAAGTTAAAAAGGGTGTTTGGGTTTGCTTAATATGTGAGAGAAAAAGTTTCATAAGTCACAAGGTTGTAGCTTAGCTCTTTTCCATAAGTCATAAGGAGGTAAATATAAGGAATCCAAACACCTCTTTAGAGCCATCTTAACCGGCCACCACATTTCACATTTCAAGCTAATCGATTACAACCCAAGTTCAAACATTAAGATATCGCTCGTTTCTTTAAATTCAAATCGTTCAATATAGCTTGGTTTCAACCCAACCCAACCCAAGTATTAACAAGCTCACGTTCGGTTTAACTCGTTTACATAACCCTTTCCCTTCCCTATTTCGGGTGGCTGAATGGGTAGTGTGGTGTTCATCTCAAGTTAAGATGCCTAGTCAAACATTTTACCGTTCCAAAACACACACCCCAAGCACTGCATTCTTAGTTTTTTATTTAAGGGTTTGGAAAAGAAAAGATAAGAAAAAATTTCTTTTTTCATTCTTGAGTTTTGGTTTTTTAAAAGAAAATAAAGAGAATGAAAAGGAAAGTTAGTGTTTTTTTCCTCCAAAACTTTCCTGTCAAATATGACCTGATTGTGAATGAAGGTTTATAACTCATTACCATATTTCTTATTTACCCTATCTTAATTATCTTTTTCATGTTGCTACGAGTACATAATTGTAAAGTTACTAATTTTTTTCCTATCCTTTCTTTTCAATTTAACTCAAGAATGCAATTAACACTTTTTTTTCTTTTCTTTTATTTAACTCGAAAATGCTTTTTAACTATATAATTTCTTTTCCTTTCTTGCTCTATCCGATCTTATCATTTCTTATCCTTGTATTTTAAACCAAAAAAATCAGTGTTTGATATAATAGTGGTTTTTTACCGATCCAGATTCTATATACATTATATACCATATAAATTTGAGAAAATTACCTAAATAGCCCTTTTGATGAGAGAGAAAAGACAATATAGCACATGAGATTTCAAATTCCAAAAATAGCCCACTAAATCTAACGTCCTCGTGAGTTTTTGAGATTCCCCGTGAGTTTTCGTGGACGAATAAAAAACTGCCATGTGTTTTCCGTTCCCACCTACCACGCTATTTTTCATTCCAAATTTGTCTGAAGCGTGATTTTTGTCATCAAATATAACATGAAGAAAACCAACTGTAACGTGATGTTTCAAGTTGTTTTCATCGGCAACGTGACTTTTCAAAATTATGTTTTTAAAGTTATTTTGAAATTCATCTTCAAAGATGAATTTCAAATGAATTTTGTAAATTTCAAAAAACCTTAAACATCTTCATCTTCTTCATCATATTTATCACCTTCATCATCTTTCCGACCAACGGCATCATCACCATATGAATCTATCTAAAACCGCCAACCGCCACCACATCCACCACCACCATGGACAACACACACCCTACATATCACCTCCTCATCCATCGCCGCCGCCACATGCCCTTTAAACATCTCATCCTCCATAACATCCACCCATACATCCACCACATCATCATACTTCCTCAACACACCTTTTAACTCATCCACCATATATATCACCTCCTCATCCATCGCCGCTGTCGGATCTCTCCAACCACCCACCATCCCCTCCGGCATCGGCAACCACTCATCGGAATTCAGATCATAAACAACACCTTCTTTACCACCATTAATAATATAAAGCTTCTATTTTCATCCCACAGCATCAATGGCTTCACGGCTAAACTTCACATCTATCAAAGAACTCATTTTCTTCAAAACCCCATTTGATATTTCACTCTTTTCATAAAAAAGATTCGATTCCCGAAACACCCATTTCTCCACGGACCTTGCAATGGTCTGTGTGAAGTGTGAGCCTATCTCACTTGCGACGACCACGGCGGCGCTTGAGACTCCGGCGGCGCACCACCGTCGTGGTTTTTGAAGTGGGGGTCCAGTAGACCAAGTGTTGGTAACTGGGTTGAAGATTAATGGGTGTGAAAGATGATTAAGGTGATGAAGATGAAGATGAATATGAAGAAGATGCAGAAGATTATGAATATGATTTTTTAAAGACGAAATTCAAATGAAATTCATCTTTGGAGATGAATTTTAAAAAAACATAAAAACCATCTTTTTTGAAAACTCACATTGGAGACGGAAACAGCTTGAAACATCATGTTAAATTTGGTTTTTATCAGGTTAGATTTGATGTGAAAAGTAACGTTTAAGAAGGATTTAGGATGAAAAATAGCGTGGTAGGTGGGAATGGAAAACACATGGCAGTTTTTTATTCGTCCACGAAAACTCACGGTGAATCTCAAAAACTCACGAGGACGTTAGATTTGATGGGCTATTTTTGGAATTTGAAATCTCACATGCTATATTGTCTTTTCTCTCTCATCAAAAGAGCTATTTAGGTAATTTTCTCTATAAATTATAATATACACGTGTGTATATCTATCTACACAGATAGACTCATAGACATGAGAAAAGGGAGCAGATTGTTGTTTACCTATTTAATAAAATAATGCTTGTCGAGTGATGCAAAATCATACACGTATTAATATCTTTGGGGAAAAGATACTTTAAACTATTTAATAAATATAAAATTCAAATCTTAGTTTACTCTTCACACCCTTTTCACCAACCATATAAAGGTGGCAAGATACTCCTTTAAATTAAGTTGAAAAAATGGTGAATTCATTTAATAACTTAATGTTCATGTTTAGCTGAAACTTATTTTATATTTATTACATATCTATAATTAATTTCTTTATTATTCTTGCATGTATGTATTATAAATTATGGATAAAGGATATGAAACCTGCTAAATATAGTACACTGTCTTAACTCGTTTCAGGCGAAATGTATAAAGTCGTGAGCCGATAAAAACATATGAAAGTTCGTCATTATGTAAAAAAAGAACTTTGAAGTGTAACATCTATTTATACGATAAAAGTAAGATTTAGATCGTTGGAAAAGATGTCCATGATTCTTTAAATGTTGACAGAATCTTAACCTTTAAAAGAAAATTCCCAAAATAAGCGTTTGTGAAAACATTTTTCAGGTTTTAGGTGCCATTTGCAAGAAATTCATAAAATAGGTATTATAAACTAGTCGTGACGAGTAGTTTATGATTACACACAAGTAGTTTGCAGAACCAATTAAAACTGCCCTTAAACTAACCGTAACAAGCAGATTCACTTATCATTTGCTCGTCACGACTAAATAAGTTTCATGCCTCGTAATCAACGCTCACGAGTAATTCATAAGTCATTTAGTCGCGACGACTAGTTTACCTGGTTTACATTCTCTACACGAGTAGTTTATTAGTAGTTAACTCGCTGTGACTAGTTTAACCTTACAATCTACTCGTTGCGACTAAAGAACTTATGAATTACTCATGGGCGTTGATTACGAGGTATAAAACTTATCTCATCGTGACGAGTAAATGGTTAGTAAATCTGCTCGTTACGGTTAGTTTAAAGACACGTGTCAAGTTTTAATTGGCTATACAAACTACTCGTCACGACTAGATTATAATATGTATTTTAGCAATTTCTTGCAAATGACACATAAAACCTGAAAAACGTTTCAATGAACGCTTATTTTAGGAATTTTTCATTTTTTAATAATATTAAGCAAATAAATATGCCCATGAAAAATATTTATTTATATATCATTATTTGTTTTCATATATGATTAACTAGTTTATATCCCCTGCATTACGGGGGTCGTTTTATATTATTTGTTTTTAATATTTATCTATTTTTTGAATTTTTTTTATTATATAAAAGTTAATAAAATACTTATGGTTTGATATTAAATTGTTTCACAAATAAAAATGAGATGTTATAACACGGTTTAAAAGTTATATGAGTTTGATAGGACCCAAGACTCGGTTTTTTTTACTATAAAATTGGTTTTTTAATTATAAATAACATATATCTCATTAGTTATTTAACATATAACTAATTTGTCGTTCAAAAAAAAATCAGATATTAATTTTTAGTATATTCCTACTTTATAGGATTTTTGTATCAAAATATTTGGTGAGATTGGTTTTTAATTTAATGAGATGTTATAACCCGTTTAAGAAATATCTGGGTTTGATAAGACCCATACCCGTGAATTCGGGTCAAATGCATGAGAAGCCTCCATTTAAAAATCAGCAAATCTGATGAATCCTAGAAAAGAGAGAGCGGCCACATCGCGACACGTAGGATTTTTGGGTCTTCGTTTATATATATATTATAGGTAGATAGATATTAAACCAGACAAAAAGTGTTCTATTTTTTTCAGAACGACAACTTTATTGTATTTAGGTTATCGCACTATTCAAATTTTCCCCACTCTGACTAGACTATGTTGTTATAACCGGGTCTGCACTGGCTTTCCGAGTTATACTATTAAATCGTATATGTAAACAAAATGATTTTTCTACGACCCATATATATTCTCATAATCAGTAGCGAAGTTTGGAAGAAAACGTTGGGGGTGGGAGAGGGGGGGGTTGACACCTAAAATAAATTTCCTGTTGAAAATGATCATCGGTACTAATAGACTAGTCCGTCAATGACTCATATACCCGTTAAAAATATATATAAATATACTGAAGAGACAAAACAAAACT
Organism: Bidens hawaiensis; assembly: GCF_021521415.1. NCBI lineage: Eukaryota > Viridiplantae > Streptophyta > Magnoliopsida > Asterales > Asteraceae > Bidens > Bidens hawaiensis. The sequence continues at coordinate 39,755 of NW_027501712.1, forward strand.
CACCGTCCCAACTCCCAAGGTTTGATTAGGCTGAGGGGTGTGGGGGGCGCGAGAGGGGGCGCGAGAGGGGGTGCCATCCAATAATATTGTGACGTGTGGCAGAGAGAGAAAGTTGAAAAGATGGGTGTTGGTAATGGTGATAGCGCCCCGGGGCATGGTGTGGAGGGGCGCGAGAGGGGGCGCGAGAGGGGGCGCGAGAGGTTTATTTTTTTATTTTTTTATAAATGTATTAAAAAAACGTATTATTAAAAAAACAAGTAATTATTTAAACAAACACACATTAATTAAAAAAACACATTAATATATAAAAAAAATTAAAGTACTAAAAAAAACATTATTCTTATTCTTCGGCTTCGTCTTCTTCGATCAACCTCTTCCGGATACGTTCTTTTTGTTTTTCCATCAGCATTTGGTCGATCGGATTTAGGTGGCTGAAGTCTCTTGCAAGGAAGTCCAAATCTTTCATTCTTTTTTTTTCCTTTTTGTCAACAGAGACCCCCTCCAAGGTTTTGTTGAATTTATTGAGGGATTCAATAAGATCGTTGATGTTTACGGCTTCCCCCTCAGCCGGTTTTTTCCCCCTGGCGTCCCTTCCCAATGGCCGCCTCCTCGGCGGTGAAGGCGTTTCCTCCCCCGCAACGTTTAGGTCGAATCCAACCCGGCAATCCGACCTGGCGGAAGTGCTGTACGCTCCAGACGAACTAGTTTTAGTCCGTTTCGGCCCTACTTCCGCATCAAGGTCCGGCGTCACCAGCTCAACCCACTTGGAACACCTTCTCAACATCTCCCACTCCTTTACACCGTCCCACGTCTTCACCGTCAAATCGTCACTGCCACTTGGTCTCATACGACCGGCGTTCCTGTTGAACAGATTAGTAAACAAGCCGACAAATTTTCTGATTTCGGTCCACCGACCCGAAATCATATCGGGGTTCCGCTCTGTACTCCCAACGAGCGAATAGAACGTCTCCCTAACCTTTGCCCAAAAGACCTTGCTCTTTTGGTAGTCGGCTGCAAAATGCATAAATAAATTTGTAAGTCTTTTAACTTTTTTATTTAACTTTTTTTAAAAATCATTTTTAATAACGTTAAAACAATTACCGCAACGCCGATCCTCAGAAATGGCTATCCAAGCCCGACACAGGGCTTCCTTCTCATCCGATGACCACGGAGTGATTTTCCGTTTCGCCCTTCCAGTCGAAGCCGAACCCTCCCCCGCAACTTGTTTTTTCCGGTGGACGCGTCTTTTTTGTCCCGCAGCTTCACCTTCTGGTTCTGGTTCTTGTGTCTCCGGAACTACAAAGTTAGGAGACGGTTGCATGTTGGATGGTTGAAAGCCGGTTGATTGTTGCGACCCCGAATAAAACATCGGTTGTTCCGGTGCCGACCATAAATCGTCGTAACCGTAATCCGAATCTAGGTTTGGGTACCAATTTCCAGACATGTTTTTAAAAAAAGGCTTCGAAGATATGACGATTTTCGGTTTTGGGTGTGGTGTGTGAGAATTCTTTTGGGTGTGATATGTGTTATGTATGTGAATATGTATATGTAAATATGTATGTGATATATATAGAGTATATTTAAGTAATAAATTTTTTTTTTTTTTTTTATTCCAACGGCCAAACACCCCCAACGGCTATATTCACGTTTCCCAACCTTCTCTCACGAGCGCAACCTCCCCAGCGCCTGCCTCGGATTCCGCTCTCGCGCCCCTCTCGCGCCCCTTTCGCGCCCCGGTGGTGTGGCTCTCGCGCCCCGGGGCGCTATCGCATGCATTCTCGCGCCACTCCTAGCGCTGCGCACCCCTCGGCCTTATAAACAAATATATGGCACTTTCCATATTCAATCTCACATTCCCACCTCTCAAGAACACTAGCCAATAAAAAATATTTCAAATTTAAATTTACAAGTTTCACCTCTAACTACGATACAATGACAACTTTCACCCCTGCCTTCTATCTCTATATAAACGACCACAGTCAACACCTTAATAGTGCCTGCCATCTACCCCAAAGAAAGTTAAAATGAATCATATGAGTTACACCACCATCCGTGCAAGGGGTTTTCGGGTCAACTCGAAAAGATTTTACGTGCAAAGATTTCGCGCAAAGTTGTTGAATTTGTTTAGGATTGTTGTGAGATCATGGAAGTCATGTTCATATTCCAAAAGTGCATCAAGAAGAAGACGCAGCAGCAGCAAGGTAAGGGACTGGAGCAGCCCGACAAGGAAAACGAAAGTCCAAGTACGATCGTTTGGAAGATCAAACTCGTTTTATGCTGAGGCGATCGCGGATTGTTTAGAGTTTATAAGAAATTCTTTAGATGACAAGTAGATGTTTTTGTTTTTGGTTATTATTGAAAATTGAACTCTTGGTTAGTTGGTTAACGTTGGAATTGTATAGAATTGAATTGATTTATTATGTCTCTCTAGATTGTTGATCATTTGAATATATCTTTTGTTGTATGATAGTAATTTTTATTTATTTATTTATTTATTTATTTTTCACGGCATATGTTACTAATTAGCGGACGTCAAAATGTGCATCTCTAAATTATGGCACAAAACCCCAAAAACATGAATCTTGATTTATTTATCCAAATATTTAGTTTATTTGAATAATTGCTAGCTTGTTATATAGTTAATTTTTGTTGTTTTTGGACCCAATAAATCAAAGTCGCTTATTTACACAAAATTCGATAATTTAAAACATGTTTAAGGTGAAATAGGTCAAGCCCATGAAATTTTTTTCACCGGAGTCCAGAGGTGGGTTTTATTGTGTTGGAATGACTTTTAACTCGTCATCCGAAATTTACATAAATAATGGTAAGTCACAATTAATCTTTGTTGATATTTTCTCTAAATTTAAAAAACATTGAGTCAGCATTCAAGACTTGCGTTTAAAAATTGTAATATACATTACACATAAAATATGAAAATTGTGTCATAGGTCCGTCTCATAAGGATGGCTATGCGTCGTGCATGGGATGAGTTTAGGTGATCTCAACCCTGAATCAGGTAGATCAACCCTAACATGTAAAACATGTTTAAAATCGAAATTAAAGTTGTACAGCTAGAAGTCCAACTTGCAAAACCTGGTTACAACTCTTTATAATCCAACTAAACCACAAATCAGTTTGATCAATTATAAATGAGCCATGTTATGTCCGGTCTGGTTGACTACTTGTGAACCACATTCATTTGAGTCCGGCCGATTCTGGGATGACGGGTGGTTGAACCGGGTTCCACGAATTGGCCTAAAAACATGGTTCCGCACTAGTAATTTAAGGCCTTATTTAATCATAGGTGTTAGTGGTACACAAACCGGTTAGTGGTCAATGGTCAAATAACTGGTTAGACCGTTTAATCGGGTCGGGTGCTAACCAGTTTGAGACAATAAACCCCTGCCTAGTATAACCGCTTTCGGGTATAACTGAACCAGTTAACTGGTAAATAACTGGAAAAAACCAGTTTTAAAAACATAACTGGTTTATGAGAACAATAATATAAACCAGTTTGGTTAAAAACGGGTATAAACCGGTTAGGATTTCAGGTTGAAACCGGGTTGGCTGTGCACCTTTAAAAGGTGTTATCCAGCTGGACCTAAAGCAATGATAATGTGGAGTTCCAAGAATGCTTTTGATTTGCATTGTTGTGTTTTGGAGTGACAGAACATTTGCTTCTACATGCAATTGCATTCGGTGGCTTTGTATAGTTTTTGCGGTGAATACCATTTTTGTATTTTTCTTTTACTTTACTTTATATACTTCTAAATAATCTAGGAGCGTGAATTAACCCACCCATAACATAACTAGTGGAATGTTAACGTATAAATAAAGTTAACGTGTTAAACGTAAGAATCAAATAGAGTAATTATGTAATTAAACTATGATGTAATTACATAATTATTCTATTTGTATATGTAATTACTCTACTTGATTCCCACGTTTAGCACGTTAATTTCATTTGTATTTGATCCAGACCCAACATAATTAACCAAACCGTAAAACCGATATAACCGGATGTAACTAAAACCGATGAGTGTGTTTTGACTCTTTTTGAAAACCAAAATTAGCGTGCCGGTTTTGGTTATTCTTATTTCCATAACCAACAAAATTGAATTAACCCATGATATAGGGATGAGATCAGTACCGATACTGGTACCGAATACCGTAACGAAATTATTGGTATGGTACTGTGTGGGTACCGGTACCCGGTTCACACTTTAGCTAGTCATCAAGTCAATCAGGGTTGACCCAGTCACCGCCGTTATTTCGAATCGTAGAGTAAATTTAAGCGGTCTGAAAACTTTTTAGGTATTGAGCCCAATTACCCCTATGACTTAGACCAAGCTTCGCCACTAAGGTTAATTCTTAACAGCAAGGTAAGCTCTGCTGTTTAGTTGTTCTATTTCCAGTTTCATTTCATATATGTATATCGAACATGCTTGTGTTTGATATGGTTGGTATTATTCAAATAGAAGATTAAAACATCACGTAAGAGTATATGATTTTTGCTTGCATGATTATATAGTGTATAAGCATGATTATATTTTAGAACAGTAGGTTACTTAAGAGTAAATTCTTTAATAAACACCAAGTTCTTATCAAGCCCAAACTTTGAGGTCCAAGTACATTTTATAGTCGGGCTAAAACATTTCATAACAAATACTAGTTCACGGTTAACCGACCCTATAACTGAACAAAAACTTGTAAAACCGACTAACCATTACTGATAGTTAGCATTCTCTAGTTCAGTTATGGTTACAACTTTGATACAAAACAAACCCATGCACACCCCTACTAGATATGGTAGTAAAATTACTTTTATTAATTATGAGTTATTATATACTTGTAAAACATTGTATTTGTGTTACATGTATCATGTGTGTCAGAGCTGATGTTCACTTTTTAGACACGATTAATCCAACAGGTTGGATTGGATGATACCAACCAGCCTGCCTGAACCAGAAACAAATTTACCACCCCTTTTGGGGGTCATCTTAGGATCCAGGAAAGTTCTTCAAATTCAAGTTAACCCAGATCCATCTACCTAATTCAACCCATATTACAAATAACCCATGTTACTATCCAAATGTTTGGTCTCACCCACTAAGCATTTAAAATAACAAAAAATAAAATAAAGATCATTTGAAAGAGACTACACAAGCAAGCAATCCATTTTGATAATTAAGGGGGGAAAAAAGCAATTGGAAGTCACAAAACAGTTTGCAATATGGTCTTGGTTTTGGAAGGATGTACTTTTTCCACACGTTCACATTAACATAAACTATAAATCTGCAAAGAAATTACTTGTTGTATCGAGGCCTTGAGCTCCTGCTGTGTTTTTCCTCTTGGTACCTATAGAAACAAAATAGCAAAATTATAAAAAGTTGAACACGTGTCACAACATAACAACAGAAAATGAATCTTCATTAAAAGTTGTGCCAAGGTGTATACGTTGTCATGCTTATATTTTCCTAACTGAAGAAACACTAAGGGACCCCGGCAGATTACGGATAATCTTAGGGTTAAGTAGATGTTCCCCACGAAGGTTAGGTCCGGCAAAGATGGTTATTCTTCTTGACCTGTAAAACAGACACCGTGAGCTCGTCACTGAGAAGGGGGGGTTCCTCCTTGTGACCACCCTCCGGCGTGAGAATCAGACTAGGTTGCTCTGAATATAAGTGTATATTAAGAGAAATAGCTAGAGAAGATCAGATCCTTCCACCATTCCAAGGTGTTGGAGTATTTATATCCGAAGATAGGTTTCCAAGCAGGTACGGCCAGCTGTATAATATTCCTTTTTCACCAACTACGGGCTACGTATGTGCCACGATGGGAGTTGGTGGGTAGGCAGCGGCTGATAGTGACATGGCCAGCTGTGTACTATTCCTTTTCCACCAACTACGGGCTATGTACGTGCCACGATGGGGGTTGGTGGGTAGGCAGCGGCTGATAGTGACATTTTGTACTGGAGCGTGCTCCTCCTCGTACTATTGTCGGTGAGCTGTCACCTTGTGATTGGTTCATGGGCTGCTTTGGTCAGATCTTGTCTATTTTGTCCATACCTTGGCAGGTATAGTACAAAAGGTCTTCCAGAAGCGTACGGACTGGCTCTTTTGGGCTGGAATATTCCCGCCTTGCTCATTCCTTCTTCAGGTGACATTGCTGAAGTATAAGAGTTAGTGCCTTATGCGTGTAGCCTTACTGTTAGTGCGGGTAGCCTTCCATCTTGGCTTGTACTCATAGCTGCGGGAACAGGCAGGGTCCTGTACCAATGGAGGCTTTCCTGCGGGAACAGCTGGCTTACTGCGTGTAAGGTCTTCATCTCTCTGAGCATGGTGGGTCCTGCGGAACCAGTTGGTCTTTGCGCAGACGTACCTCATCAAGGTGTGTCTTGCGGGTCCAACTGGGCTTTGCGGGGACCTACCTCTTCACTAACAAAACGTAAGTTCATAAAATATTTGGCTTCAACTTCATTGTCAAAGAAAACACGCTACCTTTTGATGATTTTGGAGGAATATTATCGGTATCCATATCCATGTCATCATCATCACTGTCGGAACCCGATTTACCAACTACTTTCTTTCCAGAATCATGAATTAAACTATCAATATCCCACATCTACAAACGAAAATGATGATTTTAAAAACTTCCTCAATCATGAAAAAACATAGTAACGCAAAAAAACACACCTTCAATATCGAATCATGTGATATGCTTCCAAGAAACTTTCTATCATGGGAAAATGCTAAAACAAGAACATGACACATATTAGAGACAAGATTGTGTTTATCCATACTACAAACGTACAAATGAGACATAATGAGAACTTCAACAGGATCAAAACAAGAACAAAACATAGATGAGAAACAAGATTGTGTGTGTGTGTGTGTGTGTATCCATACTACAAAAGTACAAATGAGACATACCGAGGCCTTCAACAGGATACTCCGAGTGCTCTGCAATTGGCTGAATTATTCTGTTGGGTAATATACCTACCAAACTAAACACAATGCAAAAAAGGTTTAAAACTTATATAAACGTTGAATTCAACAAAATAATTACAGAATCCTTCTCACCTGATGAGACCATTATCAGTTCCAGCAATAACCCTCTCTTCATCAAGCTAAAGAATATGGCAAGGGGCAAATCAATCTTTTGTAATTTAAACATAAATGGGTATATCTTATGCGAGTTTTTAATTGTGATGGACTGATGTTAACTTTTAACCAAAATAAAACTGTAAATAACTGACCTTTAACAAGGCGTTCACAGGGTTTGGGGTAAAAGCTGTAAATCGATCACTGGAATTATAAATAGAATAAGCAAACATATCCCACAAAACCAATAATATTTTGCACTTAAGAGAAACTTCATATTTCTTAAAACATACTCATTAGCATTAAATATTACCTGCAATCCTTGAAAAATCCCCACGAGTATAATAACATGTTTCCGCCTTCGGTCCCACATATAACTTTTTGACCATTCTGAGTATTTAACCAAGAAACACAAGTTACTTGCAAATTCCGAAAACAACATGATATCAAATTTCTAATAAACAATTGTTCCCTGTCAGAATGAGACCTATTTCTAACTGCTATTGTGAGCATTGAATAGTTTACATTAAAAATATACCTTCATTATCACTATTGACAGTGGCTCATCTTCAGAGAACTCTGATTGTGTTTGAACCTGTATAAATAAGTAACTTTAAATGTATGGCTATACAAATGTAATTTAAATTAAATTATTATTGTATTATATTAAAAGCATACCTTGTTACTTCGCAGATTACAAACAGATAGAGTGCCATCTCCACTACACAAGTTAGATTTACCAATGTCAAAAATTAATATCTCAAACAATAGAAGTATACACAAAAACAAAAAATAAAGAAATACCTTGTTCCCAAAAGTTTCATGGAATCGGGTTCAAATGTCATATCAGTAATGTGCTCTTCATGAACTTGAAACGAATTGCAGCAGGATTGTTGCCTAGTATCCCATACCTACACCGGATTTATGGTCACACATCGAGGGGTAGAATTGGAAACAAAAACCAGAACTTTAAGCATCTGTTGAAGTTGAAACATATATAACAAGTAAGAAACCTTCATGCACCCTTCATCCCCTCCAGAAGCAATTGTTGTTTCTGTGAGATTAACCAACCGGTTAACAGCACTCCTGCAACACAGATAATTATTATACACAAAAGATCAATTCTTAATAATAACCAAAATCATAAAATAACAACACCTACTCATGTGAGTTTTCAAGACGAGCAACTGGAGATCCGGTTTCAACATCAGTAGCCAAGATAGAACAGTCAGGAGAACCGTGAGGATTACTGATAATAAACATAAACAAACAATAAACAACATTAAGTTAATTCATCGGAATCAAGAGAATCAGTATTCAATCAGTTTTGCATAACATATAAACAATGATGTCAATTACCACGCCCTTCATTGATGAACCTAACAGCTCTACATGATTCATTGTGAGCACGCACCATCAAAACCCTAAAATAACAGTAAACAAAGAAAATCCAAATTTAACAAAATCAAACAATTTTCTCCCATAGATATGTATGTAGGGGTG
>NW_027501713.1:0-72030 GCF_021521415.1 Bidens hawaiensis
ATGGGGGACTTCAGCATAAGTTCACAATGTACACATGATGTATTAAAAAGACTACAATTATCCAAAAAGTTTGTATGTTGCATGCTTTTCCCCCAAAAGGAGTAAGTAAAAAGTGGAGTAGTGAAACTCACCTCGAATGCGGTTCAAATTGAAAGTCAACTGCTTAAGTCAAGGTTGTTCTAGTGCCTAAATCACACAAGCACTATAAGTATTTGCTAAGCGATTCCTAGAACCCTTAGTATCCAAACAATTCCCTTGTTTATTTGAAGTTTGACCAAAGTTTGACTTTTTGTTGACTTTGACCAAAGTTTGACTTTTCGTTTGAATTTTAACCAAAAGGTCCAAGTTGTTGACCGTTGACTAAAAATTGAGTGTTGTTGACCGTTGACTAAAAAGTCCAAGTCTCGATGACCGAAGACTAAAAATTGAGATTTGTTGACCGTTTGACCAAAATGTTGACCTTTGATTAAAATGTTGACCGACGGCCCGTTGATGACTTTTGATCTATTCGTTAGAATCAGAATGTTTATATTATGTTCCTAGTCACAACTTTAACAACAATCAAGTGATGTGCACTTAGCCACTTTTCATGTAATTCTATAACTAAGTCTAACTTCTATTTCTTTCAACATTTCACAAGTAAGACTAACCACTTAGTCAAATAGTTCTAAGTTTACCCGTAAAGTCAAAATTCAAATTAGCATAATCAATATTTTACAATTTACAACTATTTTAACTAATCAATATATTGATCATCCTTAACAAATTTCAATCATCCAAAACCGATTTTTCTCATCACCCAAAACTTGAAATTAATTTACCAAATAAATTACACATGTTCTCACAAGTATTAGGTATAACATATATTTTTCCCATAATTTAATAATTCACCAAATCATACAGAATATTTACACACTACATCAATCTAATTTTTATCTCTATTATAACACAGCAGTACACAAATATTTGTCAAAAATTCTATATCTGTCCAATTGATGCAAGACCAATTGGATTAGATTTCTGCTTCAATTTATAACATTCCAGAAGTAGAATCATATCCATATCAATTTTTAACATCAAGTTATGCAATTTATAACTCAACTCAGAAACTTTAACTCTAAATCAGGTTTGCAACCCGATTTTATAAATTAATAAAAAGCTATAAAACAAAGTCTAAAAATTACGATTCTTGACTTTTTGAAAACTACATTCAAAATACATGTTCATAGAATCAAAAATTGACCAGAACCACAAATGTATCATCAAGTTATTAACCATACAATCTAAGACACAAAGTCTGCCAGCAAGCAAATTCAAACCACAATCCACAAAAACCATGATTTTTACACCCTTATGATTCTAAATCATCAAAGATCAATCTCACAAAATCAAATTTCATATCTTTCTATTATCCATTTAATTTCATAAGAATAACAAATATAATTATAAAAGATTCAAACTTCTAGACCAAAACACATACAACTCTTTTGACTCATCAAACTTTGATCATCCCCTTTCTATGATCCAAATCATTTGGATACAAGGTTCATATTTATAAAATAAAACATAATAACCTACTCACTTGATTGATCCAAATCAAAATATGAATAAGAATATGTACTAAACCATATTTACCTATTGCTTGGTCCAAGAATCCAATATTCTTTCTTCCAAATTCACCAAATTGTTTATGATTGTTGAGAGAGATTTTGAGAAAATAAAATGTGTGTATGTGTGTGTGAATTGGACGGACAAAAGAAGAACAGAAAAGTTTTAATTATCAATGTTATTTAATTCTCATTACACATTCATTTACACCCTCATTAAGTCATCATCAATCTTATTAAACTTTATTTTATTTAATTTGTGACATGTTACATTTTTAAAAAGTATTTTCTAAGTAATCTTTTAACCTAAGGTTTAATAATTCCTTTACCTAATTGTCATGCAATATATCATGTGTTATATTATTTTAATTATACAACAACTAATCATGTAACATATTAAACATGTAACACAATTATATCTATCATATATAATACAAGTAACCTATCATGTGTGACAAGTTTATTATCCTAGATATCAATAACTAGTCACTTATTCTTGTTTAAGTCACCAACGACACATTAACTTAAATGTGCGCATACATGACACTACATGTATAAGAGTTCATTAACATTGTTAACAGAACAAACTGAGTTTACAAATATAGTCAACAAGATTTAACTGGGTTTAGTTAACGTAGTTAACCTAAAAATGTCGGGTGTCACATCATCCCCTTGTTGAAAGAATTTTCGTCCCAAAAATTGATATGCTACTAAGTACACCAGTCGACTTTGTCTATGTGTTTGATCTTAGTAAATTCAGTAGACTTCTTGTCTATATGTTTGTTCACTGTACATTAAGTACGTCAGTAGACTTTCAGTCTATATGTTTGTTCACTGTAAATTCAGTACGTCGGTAACTTTCAGTCTATATGTTTGTGCCACTAATATTTGGGCAGTGTTACTCGTATTTAAGCAAAATTTTCCATTTGTCACATCATCCCCTTGTTGAAACAAATTTCGTACTCGAAATTTAATTATGATTTACAGAAACTATAGCCATAGTTTCTTGATAGTGAAAGCGTCTGAACGCTTGACAGTATAAACAAATAGGAAGTGCTAAGATTAACGATTTTTAATGTTATTGGGAACCAAATAAGATTCAAGTGTTCGCTAGATTAGAGATATTAAGATAAAATAAACTGAGAGGTTTGTCATACGAATATCCGATCAATGCTTGTAAAAGTTGAAGCATTCAACTACGACTTTTTAAGAGTTTAGGGAAACCATTTTGATATAAACATACATTTGTAATGAAATGGCAAAATTTCAGAAGTAGTAAAGGAGTTGAGTCTCGACAGTTCAATCTCATTTCCAGATAAGCTTAGTAATAGGTACGGCTAGCATTGCAGTAGTGATACATATGTTAAGGATTTTCCGAATAAGGCTTCTATAGCTCAAGGAGATGGTGGTTCATAAAGATGAATTTGTATATAAGAGTTTTATTTACCTATCAAGTCAGGCTATTGAACGAAGAATACTAATACGTCTCGTTTCCTATTTTGGTCCATATGGTAATTTATGTTCATGAAAATCAATAATAAGGAAGTTTGTAATAGGTTACAACATCCCAAAGATGTTGTTCATAAGATTCGGATCACTATTATGCTGATTAGCCAAGGTTAAGTTTCCTCTATTCCACACGAGGAATCATTAAGAAAATATACTACGTGCCCAATTGAACTATGATTTAGAAGTCCTTTGACTTTTGCTTAAACTATGGCAGCTAGCGCTCTTTTAATCAGGGAGGTATGGTTTATCGGATTAGATCGTTACTCAACATAGTTAAGGTAGTAAAGTTTCATGAAACGATTGTGTTCAACTTAAATTTTGATGTTGATGGCGTGGACACGAAGGACATGTGTCCCAAAATAAAGTGTTGATGGCATAAATCGTAGCATCCTATCAAGGAAATTTGGTTAAAGACAAATTTTCTCAATTTTTGAGATCACGCGATTTTGAAATACCAAAGGAGTTACTTTAAGTGGCCAAAGCGGAAAAAGCCAAAGTGAATGTCAAATACATTCGCTGATAATCGATGCTTTATCAAGGTCAGGAATGGGATAGTCTCTACCACTCCTAAACAGTGGCATTAACCTTGCGGAAAGGGTGAAATGTCATTTGAAACAAACAGGTTGAGTGTATAATCAGTATTGAATGAAATCCAAAATTAGGTATCGTTTTGAATATTCGGGAAGTATCAAAGACTTGCCATATTAGAAATTGAAAGGATTGGTCAAAGGTTCGTTTATTTCCTCTTTCTTGTTAATACCCATGATTACAGAGGATTGTGCGTTTCCAGTCAAACGAATTATGATTACCCCGAATGGTGTTGCATCTGATAGGAGTTCGGGATAAATTAATGATGGAGATCATGGAAATTAGCTCCCATCTTCAATGAGGTTTTTTTATGATTCTTTGAAAGAAAGTCAGACGTCTTCTTATGTTTGTATTTGTCTGGCCTCAAAGGACATGATATGGTTTTAGCCTAAGAGTTTGTCGTTATCACTAAGAATGAGAGACGTTGTTCAACATTAACGACATTTAACCAAATGCAGAATGCATATCCAATGGGTTATTTAATTGAGACTGGCCTTAACTTGCTCCAGGTATTGAAAGAAAAGACATCATCAACTAGCTCGGTCAGCAGGTTTCGTCATTAGGTAGGATGGGTATCTAATGTATCTTATGTAGGAATACTAATCCCTCCGCTCTAGTGGGCATTGTGGTTCAAGTCCAACATCGAACAAGGCATATTTAGAAAATATCTCTCCTAACGTGAGCGGATCGTTTCTAGTTTGTAAGGTAGCTCTTGTGTCCACCACTTTGGTGCGAATACCGATTATGGTTAAAGCGAATATAGCTATGCTCAAGATAGGAAAGTCGGTTAGTGATGTCCCCAACATCAACATACCGTTATCGTTTATACATAGGGTGTACCGCAGCTAACTCACCACACTAATAGCACATCTTCGGTGGTTCTCATTACCAATCCTAACCAAACTGTATCTTCTCAGTGTCAAGTGTAACTGGTAAATTTCTCTTCTCCACTTTAGGCAAGAAAAGATGAGTGCGGGTTTTCCATCAAAGAAAGATCAATATTAATCCATATGAATAATTGGATGGTCGGTTACTCATCGTTCCTTGTGAATTACGAATTCGAGGAGGATTTTGATGATGAATGGTCTTACGCCAACTGACATGACTTATTCATGTTAACTATCTAGTCCTCAGTCGGGCGGTATAAGGTACTTCGGGAATAGAAATTCGTTGTTGCTTAGACTTTGTTCCTATGGACAAATAGAAGTCATAATGAGAACACGGTTATTCGGGTTTCATTCAAATTAAGGCTTGTCACGGTCAAAGTTATTATCGGAGGTTGTTCGGCTATTGGAGAGTATGTCCATCACCTTGCGCCTTGTTTACTAGAAGAAAAGTTCATCCATATGTCTCGTTAGGGTCATACTCGTTGATGTATTGAAGTTTAGGTTTGAGATTTACCACTTCATTATTTGCTTGCAAGCTGTTAGCGATAGTGGGTTCAAGCATGAACTAATGGCAAATTGTAAAATCAAATTAGGTTCCTTCATTAGGGCATTCAGTTATACATAGGCTATTTGAGGCTTGACTCAAACTAGCGTGAGCTAGTGTTGGAGGTTTTGTAAGGCAACTAATTCGTTGTTACTATAGGCACATGAGATGAGTTACATTATCAGCTTTCGCAATCGATTAAGGCGTTACTTCAGACGATTAAGAATTGTTGCTCCGAGGCAAAAAAAAATTTCTAGATAAGGGATCAAAGGGAATTACTCAATCACTAGGGAGATACCATTAGAGTTATGGGTCGAAATTAAGATTCAACGCTTTATGAAAGGTTACATAACTAAATTACCGATTTCCACAAGAGTTGAGGTAGGACCATACTAGTAGCTAGTTCACGGGGTCAAGATGAGGCGAGTGATTAAAATTGGTTTTGAGAATGTTAGCCAAAGAGGGGTGTTAAAGAAGATATTTCTAAAAGAGTTTTGTTATAGGGTTACGGTTCCATCCGTGCATAAGTTATTCCAATTCATCGCATTCTAGTGGAGGTTCGATGGTTTAAATTATGTTTTTCAATGTCCTTGAGAAAATGGGATTATCTTATGGAATGGTCTTATTATAGAGTTTGTCATGGTCGGAAAAAGAAAAAAAAACTCAAGCTAAAATGGGAGTTAACAATTGTTCAAGGTAAGTATATCATCAGGAACTTTTAGCTAGGTCGCACAAACATGGTGTTGGTTTACAAGAGGTTCTTAAAACTTCGCATATAAACTAGGGTTAGAGGTCTTGCCACGAAACGCTATAGAGGTTTTGTATTCAGATTATTTTCATAACAAGGTTTGGAAAGGATATCTTAAGCATGCCAAAATAACTTGCATATTGGTAACTAAAACATCAAATTTTATGAGGATCCATCTTCAATCGCCTAGTCGCTTCTACTAGTAATAGAACATATCATACAATTTCTACTAGTGTTGGACGAGTTATGAGAGCTTCCAGCAATGGTAGAAATTTAGGTTTGAGATTCACGGACTATGACCACACTATAGGATTCATCAGGATTCACATGCACCATAAATTATTATTAGGTGTGCACCCAAAATAATAATTCGGTTTACATGATCAGCCCATTTCCTCCCACCATGCATCAAGTTGTCCCATAGTTTGGATTGCCGAGTACAGAATGATACTAATCATGAAAAGGTGAGAAAAAGAGACTTTTAATTGATCGTACATAGAAGATTCAGAGTTTCACCCAAAACTTTGGTTGGGAATAGATTATCCGAGTATCCACTCGAGTCGAACACACTAAGAGTTCAGCTTTACAGATGGCAAAAGAATACTTGTTCGTGAAGCAAACATTCAATCGAAGAATGACTTAGACATAAGCTAGAAATAAAGTGAAGTAAGAAATTTTTTTTTCTCTAAGTCAGAATAGACTTTGAGTGTACCATAAGCAAGATGTTTTCAGTTGCGCAGTCAATCTACTCTTCCGGCAGCATCGACTAATGAAATGAGCGCGCGACTCAGGAATGAAAATTACGGCATCTCAATGCCGATGAATTTCTATAAAAAATGCCTTCAAGGGTTTGCCTCAAAGAGGTGTGTCTTACCCGAGACTCAAGTTTGGAGTTTGGAGTGGAGTATGGCTAGTAATTTTACGATACTCAAGATGGTAGATAGATAAGAGACTCACTTCCGACATACCCAACTCTTGAAGAGGTTATACTTGTTTGGTGTTGCCCGTGCAAGGGCCTGAGATGACTCATCATTCTAGACGAGGTCGTTGCTATATTCAAGCCGGTAGTTCCTCGGATACAATGATGTGAGAATGGGTGAAGGTTCCGATGTGACAACAAGAGTGGCGTGCTCCTTATCCTAGGATAATGTTGTTGATGATGTCGACATACCCGTATGGCATTGTAGAGTTAAGTGGTTATGTACTAACATATTACGTACCCCAAGTACAAAATAAATGTGTATCCAAATGCTTGTCAGAAATGTGTGCAGAAGCTAAGTGCGAAATCAATGCGGTGCGAATACGACGCGTACAAATATACAGTGCATGCATGAATGAAATGTATTTCTGGGTTTGTAAGTATTCAAACTGACACAAAGCTTTGAAAACGGTTATAGACTGGTTTTAAAAACAAACCTAGTTCACCATAACCAATGGATCTGATACCAATCTGTCACACCCTCAATTTTCTACTAACGGGGTTTTACCGTGAGGCGCGTGACATACCAGGATCTAGCCATGTGTCATAACGAACAACCAATTTATAATATAAAATATTTTAATTTATTGCTCATCATAAATGAGGTAAGTACATTTACAATAAAGTTGTTACATTTGCGGAAGCGTATAATTTATGAAAAACACTTAAGAACCCAGAGTGCGTGTCAAGACGCCCAGACATAACATTTCACTAAAGACTCCCGGCATAATTCGATGCTCAGTGGGATCCATTCATCCTAGACTCATTTCAACTTCGCACGTGCACCTTAAACACCTGAGAAAGACATGCTAAAACGAGTCAACACAACGGTTGGTGAGTTCACAGGTTTGAGTTTGAAAACAAGCTTGTTAAACAAACCATTTAGTAAGTAAGCGTTGTAATCAATAAAGCATGGATAATGTATGCATTAGTAATACCGCTAGTTAATTACGCTAGCAATCATGTTACATTATTGTGAGTTCCATTGTGACTGAGGCTGACTTGTTCGTTTGTTTGCCACCCACGGAGTCTAATATAAGACTAGTGCATATTGCGTTCCTAGTAAATGAAACGCCCGGCGACTCCCTTAACCGAGAGCCCCGAGGGGGTTCGTCAAACCCAGTAGTACTACCTTTCATTACCCAGCCAATATACAATTGTTAACGGTCCGATGTGCATGGGGGACTTCAGTATAAGTTCACAATGTACACATGAGGTATTAAAAAGTCTACAATTATCCAAAAGGTTTGTATGTTGCATGCTTTTCCCCCAAAAGGAGTAAGTAAAAAGTGGGGTAGTGAAACTCATCTCGAATGCGGTTCAAATTGAAAGTCAACTGCTTAAGTCAAGGTTGTTCTAGTGCCTAAATCACACAAGCACTATAAGTATTTGCTAAGCGATTCCTAGAACCCTTAGTATCCAAACAATTCCCTTGTTTATTTGAAGTTTGACCAAAGTTTGACTTTTTGTTGACTTTGACCAAAGTTTGACTTTTCGTTTGAATTTTAACCAAAAGGTCCAAGTTGTTGACTATTGACTAAAAATTGAGTTTTGTTGACCGTTGACTAAAAAGTCCAAGTCTCGATGACCGAAGACTAAAAATTGAGATTTGTTGACCGTTTGACCAAAATGTTGACCGACGTCCCGTTGATGACTTTTGACCAATTCGTTAGACTCAGAATGTTTATATTATGTTCCTAGTCACAACATTAACAACAATCAAGTTATGTGCACTTAGCCACTTTTCATGCAATTCTATGACTAAGTCTAACTTCTATTTCTTTCAACATTTCACAAGTAAGACTAACCACTTAGTCAAATAGTTCTAAGTTGACCCGTAAAGTCAAAATTCAAATTAGCATAATCAATATATTACAATTTACAACTATTTTAACTAATCAATATATTTATCATCCTTAACAAATTTCAATCATCAAAAACCGATTTTTCTCATCACCTAAAACTTGAAATTAATTTACCAAATAAATTACACATGTTTTCACAAGTATTAGGAATAACATATATTTTTCTCATAATTTTATAATTCACCAAATCATACAGAATATTCACACACTACATCAATCTAATTTTTATCACTATTATAACACAGCAGTACACAAATATTTGTCAAAAATTATATATCTGTCCAATTGATGCAAGACCAATTGGATTAGATTCTTGTTTCAATTTACAACATTCCAGAAGTGGAATCATATCCATATCAATTTTTAACATCAAGTTATGCAATTTATAACTCAACTCAGAAACTTTACCTCTAAATCAGGTTTGCAACCCGATTTTATAAATTAATAAAAAGCATTCAAACAAAGTCTAAAAATTAAGATTCTCGACATTTTGAAAACTACATTCAAAATACATGTTCATAGAATCAAAAATCGACCAGAACCACAAATGTATCATCAAGTTATTAACCATACAATCTAAGACACAAAGTCTGCCAGCAAGCAGATTCAAACCACAATCCACAAAAACCATGATTTTTACACCCTTATGATTCTAAATCATCAAAGATCATTCTCACACAATCAAATTTCATGTCTTTCTATTATCCATTTAATTTCATAAGAATAACAAAAATAATTATAAAAGATTCAAACTTATAGACCAAAACACATACAACTCTTCTGACTCATCAAACTTTGATCATCCCCTGTCTATGATCCAAATCATTTGGATACAAGGTTCATATTTATAAAATAAAATATAATAACCTACTCACTTGATTGATCCAAATCAAAATATGAATAAGAATATGTACTAAACCATATTTACCTATTGCTTGGTCCAAGAATCCAATATTCTTTCTTCCAAATTCACCAAATTGTTTATGATTGTTGAGAGAGATTTTAAGAAAATAAAATGTGTGTATGTGTGAGTGAATTGGACGGACAAAAGAAGAAAAGAAAAGTTTTAATTATCATTGTTATTTAATCCTCATTACACATTCATTTACACCCTCATTAAGTCATCATCAATCTTATTAAACTTTATTTTATTTAATTGTGACATGTTACTTTTTTAAAAAGTATTTTCTAAGTAATCTTTTAACCTAAGGTTTAATAGTTCCTTTACCTAATTGTCATGCAATATATCATATGTTGTATTATTTTAATTATACAACAACTAATCATGTAACATATTAAACATGTAACACAATTATATCTATCATATATAATACAAGTAACCTATCATGTGTGACAAGTTTATTATCCTAGATATCAATAACTAGTCACTTATTCTTGTTTAAATCACCAATGACACATTAACTTAAATGTACGCATACATGACACTACATGTATAAGAGTTCATTAACATTGTTAACAGAACTAAATGAGTTTACAAATATAGTCAACAAGATTTAACTGGGTTTAGTTAACGTAGTTAACCTAAAAATGCCGGGTGTCACATCATCCCCTTGTTGAAAGAATTTTCGTCCCAAAAATTGATATGCTACTAAGTACAACAGTCGACTTTGTCTATGTGTTTGATCTTAGTAAATTCAGTACACTTCTTGTCTATATGTTTGTTCACTGTACATTAAGTGCGTCAGTAGACTTTCAGTCTATATGTTTGTTCACTGTACATTTAGTACGTCAGTAGACTTTCAGTCTATATGTTTGTGCCACTAATATTTGGGCAGTGTTACTCGTATTTAAGCAAAATTTTCTATTTGTCACACCACCTGTCGCGGGTTTGTTTTTAGAACACTCGAAACTAAGATGCCCCATTTCGTTGCAGTTAAAGCATGTCATTTTGTTCTTCCAGCAGTTGGCCGTTGCGTGGCCAGTTCTATGACACGAATCACAGACATCTGTTGTAGAAGATGGAGCGAAGTTACATCGTCCCTCATGATATCTTTTGCAAGTTTTACATGGAGAGTTGGAATTAAATCCAAACTTTCATTGTTCCACACTTTTTCCCTTGAATCGGGAGTTTCCTCCCATCCTCCTTTGGTCGTTGGTTGTTACGACCTTCTTGTCTTCCTCTTTATTACGAATCATGCCGCCCATTAAATAACCGGCTAACTCCATCGAGGAGTCAGCAGTTTGAGGAAGATGAGACCTCACCATGTCGCGGATTTCCGCGGCAATCCCCATATATAACGTGTAACTTTGCTGGATTTAGGTGTAACCAGCTGGGGAACTAGGCGACAGTACTCATGAAATTTGGTGTTATACTCACGAATATTAGTTCCGACGACTTTATGATTAAGAAATTTTGTTTGGATTTGGTCGGTCTCATGCGTCGTACAAAACTTTGCCAATATCATCTCTTTGAATTCTTCCCAAGACAGATCGTACAACACTTGTCGTACTTTGCTCATTATCATCGTGTTCCGCCATTCCAGCGCTTCGCCTCTAAACATCTGAGCAGAATATTGAATCTTCTCTTGATCAGAACATTTGCTTATGATTACAATTGATTCCATCTCCTCGAGCCATCTCACGGTCGTAATGGCTCCCTTATCACCATGAAACTCCTTCAGTCCAAAGTACTTAAAGTCCTTAAATGAACACCCTCCTATTACAACCTTTAAAATTCTTGTCTAACTCCGCTATCGGCGTTGGACTCATGAACACTTTCTTCCATATGAGAAGGTCTAAGATGAGGTTTAGAAACAGATTTTCTAGAGAGTTCAACAGATTGTGATTTTACTTCATTTCCTAGATTGAGATCTAGCTTCAGATTCATCCCTAACCGCATCTTTTATCATTTTCTGAATTTGTTTCATGTATTTATCAGGAATTGGTTCTTCTTGTTCTTTCTCGGGACCTTTCCCTTTTTCTTTTCTTTTATCGGCTTCTTTTCGGGAAGCATCAAAGTTGTTACTTTGTTGAGACATTTTATCTTTTCTTTATCAACTTTTTATCCGAAGTTTTAACAATTCTTTCTTTAATCATATGTTTTATTTATTACACACAGATATATATATATATATATCATAAAATGATATATATATTATTTTTACAACATACTTATATATATCGTGCATTCGATATATATATTCACCTATCCTTATTTCTTATTACAACCTTTATTACACATAGCATTAAAAGCTAACTTAACACATCAACTTCAACTCTTGAAAACACCACTTTGTTACCATCACTTCAATCTTTCATAAATTTCTTCACAACCTTCGTCAACTTGTTGTATTTTCGAAGAAGCGTCTCTCCTATCTTCTTCTTTTTCTTCCCATCAACAGCTATCTTCTTTCTCAATTCATCAGTTTCATGCAAGGCTCGATCTAGATGCTCCTCCTGTGACTGAGGGATGTCATTGGGATATCCGTAGCGGAGTGGCGGATCACAGTACCCCATCATGACTATGTCGAAATGGTTCCTCGGGTCCGGATATGGAGATACAGTCACATCGGATTGGTAATTGAAGAAAGCTTCGGCAGCCTCGTTCTGCTCTCGTATTCATTTGCTTGATCTTCAATCGATGGAATCTTGCCTTGATACGGTGGGAAGCTTGACGGTGCTATGCCTTTGAGTTCCTGGAGATATTGCATGTAGGGATCAACAGAACCATAACTTGGATGTGAAATTGGTTCTTCCACCGGCGTTGTCACTTCATTCGGATTGTCGGGGTATTCCTCCTCCGGATCTTCTTCCGTTTCCTCTTCTTCCGGGTCCTCTTCCTCCGGGTCCTCTTCTTCCATTAATTAGGCAGTCTCCTTTAATTTCGCGGGCATGCGAAAATTCTCGTACGACATCATCATCCTCATTTTGGGCTTGCGGGATTGTCCTTCTTTATTAAGACGGGAGTCGACAGAATCCATGGTAGAAGTTCCAGTATGCCATATTCGCTTATCTGAGTGGCATTGCATCCATTCTGATGAGGGAGATCTTGGTTCCTCTTTGATTGTTCGGTTGGAGAGAAAAGCGTATGAAGGGTGAGGATTCAGTGGAACACCAGATGGGTAGTACGACGAGACCACAGATGGTTGGTAGTTAGGAATCTCGGACGGATGATACGCTGGGACCTCGGATGGTTGATACATGGGTAAACTTGACGGGTGATAGCTTGAGTGTCTTGGTGCTTGATACGATTGACTTGGTTTGTTTTGTTCTGTACCAGAATATTGAAAGGGTTTGGTTAGATCATGCTCTGTATCGGGGTTGAAGAATGCTTCATAGTAGTCCTCGCCCATATTGTCTTTTGGAGATGAGTAGTAAATTCCGGCTCTTCTTGCTTCACGGTCATAACCTTCCATTAATTCTTTGAAAGACATCTTTGGTTGGGTGGTTTAGAATGAGGAGAGGGAAAAGAAAAGGTTACCAACCAATCTTATCCCTATTCAAATAAACAAGTAAAAGTATTTTTCCTATGCTTGGATCAAAGCTTGGGTATTATCTTTTAATACCCAATTCGCTAAGATCGATGGCTCTGATACCAACCTGTCATACACCCATCTAAGGCCTAGGAGTGCGACCAACAGTTGGTACCACATTTGTATATAAATCAGAGTTACGATTAAATAGCGGAAGACTTATAAAACATGTTGATTAATGTTGTAAATATTTATATTACGAAAGATGGAACGAAAGTTCCATTTACATTTTACTTGTTTTTAATTTACAAAACCACCATTCTTTTAATATTTAAGTTAACAAAACATCCGAGCCATCGGAATCATGAGCACTTCGTTCTTCAAACTCTATTCTTGATTACCTGCAAAATGTTAAGAAAATACGTCAGCAACGAATGCTGGTGAATATGTTGACGCAAAAATATTTTATTTTGCTTTATTACCCCTCGAGGGTTACGCAAGCCTCGGCCCATATTGGCTTAGGAATAATAAAGTTATAATACAATTTACAAACTCAAGTCTCTACCTAAGTACCCCAGAAAACACCGTAGCGTTCAACTTAGTTAAGTACCATTCATATACACGAGGTCGTGCTCCCCGCAGGAAAGCGTACTACGACCAGGTGTGGTGCAATGCGCACACCGCGTACTACCACATATGTAAGGATCCAGACAAACGTACACGACATCCTGGGGGATAGGCTTTTACTCTTGTTTATAAATGTTTTAGAGACACTTAGTCTCATGTAAACCCTTTTTTCACATAACACGTTTGACTCGTTTGAAAACAAGTTTAAAAGTTTGGTGCGTATTCACCTTTTCAATTTGGATCGGCTTCAAACACCGTCCGAGGGTCTTTCCCTTGCTATATCTCACCTATAGTACGAGTATAACTTTTTATTAGTCGTATATACAATCCGGTTTAAGACCTTTAGTCTTGTTTTATAATCGCCACCTCGATTATTTATTCTTTACTTTAAAACCTTTTGTTAAAAAGTAATATTATAAACCTCTAGTTTATTTTCATAAAACCCTACGTTTCTTCTTCTTTAAGAAACGTATATCTTTCTTTTCTTTATTATTTAAGAATACTCATTATTACTTAAATAATACTTATTACAAAGAATTATATTCACACACACACACATATATATATATATACATACACTTGTATTTCTTTTCTTTTCTTTTCTTTGTTATATGTCTTTTATTTTTGAGGTATCGAGTATAACCTCGACTTAGGGTATTAAGCCTTTTATTGTTATTTTATTCGGCCATTACGTCTACCTTCGTTGGCTTATCAAACCCTACAAAATCGAGCAGCACTTCATTGCCACTTCGTTTTCCCTTAACTTTCTTGATCAACACTTTCTTTTGGCATGCTTCATAAAACACCAACTGTCACACCCTCAAAATCCACTAACGGAGTTTTACCGTCAGAGGGTGTGAACTAACAGGATCGGAATCTTTAGTTATAACAAACCATAAGTAAAGTTTTCAAACCACGAAAACATTTAAGTGTAAATAAATGCGGAAGCGTAAAATCATACACCAAGTGTTGCGTCACGCAGGACGACATAAAACCCAATTAATAACAGTTTAAAAACAAATTTGCATAAACAATAGAGTTCAAGGTAATGCATGATCCTATACCGCGCGCCCGCCTCGGCTACCTGAGAATATCATACTAAAAGTGTCAACACGGGGTTGGTGAGTTCACAAGTTTATATAAATAAACCGTTTGCGTTTGCGTTTTGCGTTTACGTTACCAGATAATGTTAAATCAATTATATATCTATAGTTAGCTAGCCTATAAAGCAAGTATTACTAAGTGTTCGACACCGAAGCTGACTGTTTATCAATTGCCTTGCCACCAGGTCTATCCAGACCATGGTAAATGTGTTAGCCAAGATTACACCCGCTCGACCTCCAGTCGAGTTTAGCGTTGGGTGGGGTTTGTCAAACCCAGTAGTACTACTCAACAGTGACTCGCTATTATCCAATACTAAATGGTTCGATGTTATGAAGGACTTTAGTTGTTTCGTTTGCCACTTAGCCTCTACAAGTGATATATAACTAAATAACAAAATCTAAAGCGTTTTGGAGTACGTATCCTCCCCCAAGTAAAAGCGTTTAAAAGAGTAAAAGGGGAACGTGAAACTCACAGTTTGCGAAGAATTCAAAAACAAGTCACCCAAGTGATGCGCGTCACAGAAAATCCTCACTAGCGTTCTAGAACAACAATGAGATTTTCTAAGTGTTGGAACTATTATCGAGTCTCTAGACTCGGCACATAACACATATGCATAAAATACGTTTCGTGTTTCGTTTGTGAATTGTGTGTGTCTCAACAAACACATTGGTGATACGTTAAATGTGTGAACAACTACTTACGTGTCAAATATTAATAGTGTGCATTACTAGCAATTATTCCCCACAAGGGAAATTTAGTCAAAACATAGCAATTATCTAGCAACAAGCACGTTTCATGTATTTTCATATAGTTCAGCAGCTAGTTTTATCAAGACAGATTTCTACTTGAAAGATTACTCTATTCAACAGATCATAACATATCAATTAATTCATCAAAAATCGTCACAAAAGAATACATGAGTTAGGTTTCCAGAACTATTTTTATTGTATTTTTATTCCACATAGTTTACTCACAATGATCAAAACATTACAGCAAACTCACAGTAGTCAAAATCATGCGCAACAGAATGTTATTTGTTATTCCCGTTAAATGAAAAATCCAATTAATGCAAGACCAATTGGGTTAAGTTCTTAACTCAGCATGTTAACTTCCAGAAGTGGAACCAACCCATTTGGTCTTGTAGTTCATGAGATATGATAATTACAAAACAGCCTAAAAGCATGTCTCACAATTCAGACTTGCACTTCAGTTTTGTAAAATAATAAAATTTAACTTTTACCCGTCCAAAAATTACAAACTTGGACTTTATAGAAACTAGACTCAGCCTAGTATACTTTAGTTGTAACAATCTCGACAATTACCACATTAAAATTTATTTACAGATGTCTAAACATAACTTACAATCTGTCCAGTACCAGTTTTGACCTTTGATCACGTTTAAATCGTTTGAGTAACCAAAACACCTCCAAATTAGGCGTGGTTGGGTTTTCTGAAAACTAGACTCAGAGCACTACCTTTTAGACTCATAATTAATCCAGTTTGGTTTTATATTTAACAAGTTACACGTCGTTCAAGTTTAGTTATCTCTGCTGTCAAAACTCAGCAAGCACACTCAATCGTCTAGCATGCATCCTAAGCGTACGACATATCCTCAAACATGCAATAAACATAATTATCCATAAAAATCAGTAGTAAACCCTCTAGGGTTTACAAACAATCAATGATTTAACATTCTTTCACCGTTCAAAATCACATATGATCATCTAAATCAATAACCAAAGCATAATCAATCATCATCTAATCCATACCAAGCATAAGAACACTTAATACATGATTTACAAAGTTAGGGTTTCATGGTTATACCTTAAAAACGCAGAAACAACCAAGAGAAAGGTGAGAGATGCTTAGAAACGAGTGCGGGATGCTCCGATTATGAAGAACCAAGCCAAAACGGGAGGGATATGGTGGTGGTGGTGGCCGTCGTCGCAAAGGATGAGAGGGGGGGGGGGGCGATCGTATGAGAGGGAGAGGGAGGGAGTTAGGGTTTTGTATTATTATTAATAATAATATGTTACACCAAGGCCCCTCAACTTCTAATTATTACTTTTCTAGCATAAGTAACTTGTTTGCATCTTGAGTTAATGTTTTATCCAATATTATCAAATAGCACATAAGCCTAACACATAATTATCAAATAATTATTGTTTGGATGTTTTTCGTTTATTCACCAATGGTTTGCGTCAACTCGTTTGCGTTTCGGTGCAATCCCGAAAGACTACATGTGTAGTGATTGTCAAGCGTCATTTAAAACCCTAGTTTAAATGTAACGAGATGTGCGTTATAGATCAAGTGATCTTAAGTTTGAATTGACGGAGTTTGAATTAACGGAGTTAACCTGAAATTGACGAGTGTCACACCAACACTCCTTTTCTTGTCGTAACGGATCATCGGAACATCGGGATTGTAACACCTTCTTCTTTGGTACTTTTTCGGGATGTGGCACGAGTATCAAGGTAATGGGCACAGAAATTGAGGAATCGTGGCACGTTTATCGAGGCGGATCGAGGGTATGGTTTATATAATTTAGAGAGATGTTACAGAGAGTGTAACGGACTGATTTTGGTGTGAAAATATGAAATCCCGACCTTGCTATTTATAGACATTTTTCAGAGGCCCATCGCGATACGCGATGGCATTTTGACTGAGCCCGTCGCGTATCGCGACTTAGGCTCTCTGAGTGGCACAGGTGGCAGATGTCTTGCCAAGTGGCGACACACGGTGCCACCGTCTGCCACGTGGAACACGTGTCACATTGTGTCAGACAGGTCATTGCGATGCGCGATGACCTTGATCCTAAGGCCGTCGCGTATCGCGATGGGCCAAAGAATCAGAATTTTCCTTTTTAACCTTGGTGTTTGGAATTTGGTAGATTTGGTCCCTTGACTTTGGAAGTTTGACATTTTTGACTCAAAATTTTCGTGGTGTTACAGTTAACTCCATTAAATCCATTCTTCAGCTTCTACATATGGATTTATTTGATCCCATTCATCCATTGGAAATAGGCCAAAAAGCCCATTGTATTGTTTACACTGATGATTTCTTGCGTTTCAGCTGGACTTTCCTTTTATGGCACAAGGATGAACCCGCACAGTTTTTAATCAAGTTTATTACTCTTGTGGAGAATTAGGTTGATCAGAAAGTGAAGTATATTAGAAGCAACAACGGAACTGAGTATTGTAACTGAGTTGTTGATGACTTCGGTCATTCAAATGGAATAGATCCCCAGTTTAGTGCCACGTACACTCCACAACATAATGGGGTTGCTGAACATCGCAACCGAACACTGATTGAGGATGCTAGAACAATGCTGTCAGATTCAAAGCATTTGTTATTCTTCTGGGGTGAAGCAATTAATGCGGTGTGCTTCATACAAAATAGTTTGTTGATCAATAAGTGCTTAAAGAAGACTCCTTATGAAGTCTATTATAAGAACAAGCCGCAAGTCAACTACTTTAAAACCTTTGGATGTTCATGCACTTTGCTTCATACAAGTGCCCATCCAGATCCAAAATTTGTTGTGATGGTCGATGAGTGTTATTTTGTTGGGTATGCAGCCAACAAAACCACTTATCGTGTTTACAATAAGAAAACAAAGGTGATTGTAAAATCCTTCAATGTTGACTGGCAAGAGCATAATTCTATAGATGCACGCACAAGACCCAATTGGTTGTTTGAATATGACTATTTGTTGAATCAGTTACGTGGCATGTCTATATTCCCATCAACAAGTAATCACGTTCCAACTTCTATGCCCGATCCAGTGTTGATGCAAGCTATTACCAACATCTTAAGTGATGTCAGCTTATCTGCTAGTCCCTCTAATAGAAATGTATTGCCCGCGGCTCCTCCACATGCTATGGTCAATCCAGTTGTTCAAGCAGCAGATATTGAAGACCCGTCTGATTAAGACTCAGATGGTTCATTCATATCCGCTGACAACCTCGATCCGAATCACACTGAGACAACAGAGAATGTCAACCTCTACAATTGTTGTCCCTTTCAACGAAGATCTCTGGGATTGTCCCATTACTCAAGAGCATGTGGTTTATCAGTTTGACATCGTTCAGCCAGCCACTGATGTTCTGATTAATGCTCCACACATATATAATCCCATCGAGAGCCTGCCAGTTAATCTTCATGTGGAACATGTTGTTCAAGTGGAAGATATTCCTCAGCTCCCCATTCATCGGTCACATCCGACAGAAAACATCATTGGCACTCCCTCAGCCGGTATCCAAACAAGGAGTAAAGCTAGTAACAATAATAGATATATTTTTCCTTGTTTTATTTCACAGGTCGAACCCAAGGACTACAAGGTAACTCTCAAGGAAAATTTTATGGGTTGAGGCTATGAAAGAGAGGTTGTTACAATTTAAGAAGCTCAACGTGTGGACGCTGGTTAAGAATCTAGAAAACAAGAAACTGATTAGTACAAGAAGGTTGTTTTGGAATAAGAAGGATGGTAAATGGTAATTATAAGGAATACAGCACGGCCAGTAGTTCAAGGCTTCTCTCAGCGTGAAGGTATTGATTACGATGAGGTTTATGCTCCTATTTCTAGGCTCGAGGCAATTCGTCTCTTCTTAGCAAATTCTTCATACATGAACTTCAAAGTGTATTTGATGGGTGTGAAGACTGTTTCTTGTATGGGAAAGTAAAAAAGAAGAAATTTATGTCAAACAACCGCCAGGTTTTGAAGATATATTTTTCCTTGTTTTATTTCACAGGTCGAACCCAAGGACTACAAGATAGCTCTCAAGGAAAATTCATGGGTTGAGGCTATGAAAGAGGGGTTGTTGCAGTTTAAGAAGCTCAACGTGTGAACGCTGGTTAAGAATCTAGAAAACAAGAAACCAATTAGTACAAGAAGGGTGTTTATGAATAAGAGGGATGATAAATGGTAATTATAAGGAATACAACACGGCCAGTAGTTCAAGGCTTCTCTCAGCGTGAAGGTCTTGATTATGATGATGTTTATGCTCCTATTGCTAGGCTCGAGGCAATTCGTCTCTTCTTAGCAAATTCTTCATACATGAAATTCAAAGTGTATTATATGGGTGTGAAGACTGTTTTCTTGTATGGGTAAGTAAAAAAGAAGAAATTTATGTCACACAAAAACGCCAGGTTTTGAAAATCCCGAACATCCACACTATGTTTATTACCTTGATAAAGATCATTCTGGCCTTCATAAAACATCTCGTGCTTGGTATGCTACTTTAGCAGAACATCTATTAGAGAATGTCTATAGAAGAGGTGTTATTGATTAAAGACTATTATCAAGAAGGTAAAGGATGATGAGATTCTTATCCAAATGTATGTTGATGATATTATCTATGGATCAGTGTGCGATAAACTGCCTAGAGAGTTTGCAAAGGTCATGCAGAGTCAGATTGAAATGAGTTCTTTGGAAGCAATAACTATCTTTCTGGGCCTTCAAGTTGAATAGAAAACGGACGGGATTTTGATTCATCGGGATAACTACAATCACGAAATTGTTCAGAAGTTTGGGTCAAAGTTGCCAATTTCTATTTCGCTTCGATTGCTACTAGACCGGTGTTAACTCTAGGTCCATATGTCAGCCGATCAACACCTTTATCGATCTATGATTGGCTCCCTGATGTACCATACTGCAAGAAGGTTGGACATTATTTTCCTCTTCTGTCAGTGTGCAAGATATCAATCTGATCCAAAAGAATCCCACTTAGCTGTTGTCAAGCGTATATTTCGGCATCTAAAAGGAGAGCCTTGATTAGGACTTTGGTATCCTAAAGACTCTTCATTAGTGATTCATGCATTCACTGACAATGATTATGGGGGATGCAATCTTGAGAGAAAATTAACTTCCGGATAATGTCAATTCCTGGGAGACCGGTAAATTTCTTGGCAATGCAAGAAGCAGGTCACTATATCCACCTCCACATCTGAAGCTGAATACATTGTCGCCTCTGCCTGATGCTGACAAGTGAT
Source organism: Bidens hawaiensis (assembly GCF_021521415.1). Classification (NCBI taxonomy): domain Eukaryota; kingdom Viridiplantae; phylum Streptophyta; class Magnoliopsida; order Asterales; family Asteraceae; genus Bidens; species Bidens hawaiensis. Next base: position 20,880 of record NW_027501713.1, read on the forward strand.
ATGGATCCAGCAACAACTGCTAGATTACGGTTTAAATTTTTTTAACACCCCAATCAAGTGTGATAACGAAGCAACGGTTTGTATTGTTAAGAACCTGGTCCAACACTCTAAGACAAAACATATTGACATCTGAATGCATTTCATTCGTGATTGTTATGATCGGAAACTTGTCAATATAGAAAGGGTCCACTTTGATCACAACCTTGCAGACCTTTTCACAAAATCCTTTGATCGTTCCAGATTTCTGTTTCTTGTAGAGTCTCTCGGCATGATTTATATTTCACTGATCCTTATTTATCTTTTTTAGTTTTAAAATTTTAAATATTTTTTGAAAATATCACAATTTTAGAGGGAGAAAATTAGTTATTTAACTCACCAAAAAGATTTTCCTTTTGTTTTTTAAAACAACAAAATTGAGTCACTTAACTACCAAAAAGATTTTATCTTAATAAAAGTTTTAAAATGATTCAAAAATGTTTTTCTGTTTAGAGGGAGCTCCTTCTTAGAGGGGGTCTGGTAATATAAATTATAAAATTTTGAGAAATTGATTCGACCCTTGGAAAATGATAAGAAATTATCTTTAACGATTCTAGGACATGAAAATAGTATATCAAAAGCCAACAAGATCACTGTTTGATGCGTATATAGGCTTGACAAATGAGTAAGTGTTAGAGTAATATAAACTAAATTATCTACATATGCTAGTGGTTTCACATTTAAGAAGCGGTTACATGACTCCACGTTAAGTCATATCGATGAAGGCAAAAGTGTTATTAGTTAGTCATACACGAGCCCGTTTGTGATTAATCACCATAAAATTATTCTGGCTTTGATATATATATTAAAAATCAAAATGATAAATCAGAAAAAACTGCAGAGTGTTTAAAAGAATTTAAATTTAACACAAAAATGTTGATAATTAACAAACAAAAGAGGTGTATATTAGAACCACATAACATGAGGCAAACAAGTAAGTCCTAAACACTTTATATGAAGGTGTGTAAATCGAAACTTGTCAAGTAAGTCCGTGGTTCAACCTTTATTATTTGTAAAAGTTTAAATAAGCGTAAAATTTCTTGATCAATCAATAGGGGGTCGAAGTCAATTCAGGGTGATCTGAAATACACAAACTATGCTCGAGTTATGATGTAGTCAGTAACATGTTGAATTAAATGGGGACCACATAAGTATTGTGCTTAGCATACCTTAACGTATCACATTAACATCAAAGTACTTGTTAAGTTTAATGTGGACAAAATGTATCTACAGTCGACTTTGGGTTCTTGAAATAATAATATTGTAATAGAAGTGTGATCTAGAACGTTAACGAATAAAATGATTTCATGCCGCGATCTTTCTCATCCAAAATATATGTAAACTTTTAATGATTATAGTTAGTATATAATATATAATATTAATTTCCTCTTTACTCTTAAATTATCTCTTTTTAACCATATTTTATTTTTTTTAAGTTTTTAACTTAAAACCTGTTTTAAGTTTATTTTATTTTATTTATTTTATTTTATTTATTTTATTTTTATTTATTCTTTATTTTTATTTTTACTTATTATTTTTATTGTTAAGCTTGTTATTTACAGGTTTGTGTTAAGGTCAGTCTGCAAACATTGTTCGTGAGTGACCCACAAAAGGCATATTTTATACTGTCCGGATTTGGTGTATAAATATTTTTCGGGTTAATATATGTAATTATTTTTATAGTTCGGGGGTTGAGAGTGTAAAATCGTTTAAAACTCAAGAGGTTTTGATCTTATCGCGAGATAGGCTGACCCTGTATAAAAGAGAAACCAAAATATCTTTCACTTTATCCACCAACACTTTCCTAAACACTCTCAAATCTCTCTCTCTCTCTCTCTCTCTCTCTCTCTCTATCTATCTATCTATTTCTCTCTCTCTTCAACCACCATCTTATCCACCGCCTTTCATTTTCAAACCCTAACACAATCAAACTTGGCTAAATACATGATTAATCACTCTTGATAATCCTTCAAAATGGATCCTTCACCATCGGTACATAATCTTGTATTCATTCTGGATGTTTGTTCTAGTGATTCATGATGTTCTTGAAGGCCGTCGGAGAATCATTATATCATGTGTGTTGTTGTTTGCTCAAATCGATGTTATAATCTGGTTTTCAACATCATATGGGACTTTTAATTTGATTTAATTGATTTTTTACAACCGTTTGTATAGTTTTTGATTTCTTATGGTGTTATCAGACCATTTTGAGTCCGACTGACCCTCGTAACAGTTATGTTTGTTTATAATAATGGACCAGAAGTTCATATCGAGGTTAGACGAGCCCATATTTAAAAGAGATTGAAGTTTAGGATAAATGATAATTTTGCATCGAATTAAAATTTGATATGAATCGAGTTCACGTTTGAATCGAATCAAGTTATGATTCAATTCAAATAAAATTTCCTAATCAAAATTATCCAAATGAAAAAGGAATCGAATTGCTCTTTCAATCATTCCATTTAAATTGAATTTGATTCAAATCGAATCAAATTTCATTTGAATCGAATTAAATTCCAGACTCTAATCAATTCGTTTGAAACTCGATCTGATTCGTTGAGAATTGAACATTTTCTGTTCGAGCAAGTCAAAAGGATTCAAATTGAATATAATTCCAATCGAAACGTGGTTCTGAAATTCTAATCGAAACAAATTAGATTTGAATCGAATCGATTCTAAAAAGTCGATTCGATTCATTTCAAACTCGATTCTATTTGTTTCAAACATGATTCGATTCTTTTAATACTCGATTCGATTGAATAATAACTCAATTCGATTAGTTTTTACTTAACAGTTTTTATTTTTTTTCTATTTGTATAGTTTAATTTTAATTCAATTTATTGTGTGTGTGTGTATATATATATATATTTATATATATATTTTATCTCTAACTCAATGATCAGTCCTAATGATTTGTCTATGATGTCTTTGTAGCAACATGACATGTATTGTCCATTTAACATTCCACGCAAGAAGATATAAGGTGTTCATCTTAATGATCAAGGGTTTAAAGGAATATCCTCTTATGCATGTTATCTCCACTAACCCGGAGATTCATACGTGTTGTATTGAGGAATTTTGGACAAAAGAAAAGATGGTGAAGAATGGTGATACTGTTCAACAGAAGTAGCCAAGAAAAAGCTAAGTATCACTGAATATGTTATTCGCCTAGCCCTGAACATCAAGGATGCCCCTCATTTGGAGGGATACGTCACCAAAATTGGTTATGATGCGGTTTGAAAGACATGGAGAAGAGACATTTGCCGCCGTACTGGAAATTCTTATTTCACATCATGGCAAATTTTTTGATTGAGCAGAAAGGAGGTTTTGACAAACTAAAGACGGAATGAGTTGGGCTTATGGCACGTCAGATGAACAAGGTTGACTTCAACTTCTCCATATGGTTCTTTAAGTGCATGCAATCTAATGTGCTTTTAAAGAACACTTGGATGATGTATCCAAGATTTGTTCAACTTAATCTGGATAACTTGATGCCAGAAGTTCCAAGGCCGGTCTACGTAGAATTGATTGATGATGAAGGAAACGGGTTGCCACACACCGAGTCTCACCATGCCGAGATGGTGAAGCAAATTGTGTTTAAGGCTATGTTGGAGCCTTCTGGTTGTAGTGGTTACAGGTATTAAGGAGATGTCCCTGGTATAACGTTCTGGTTGTTTGCTGAGACCGAACCTGATAGTGAATAGACATGTGAGGAAGATGGTGATGATAGTGGAGATGATAGTGATGATGATGATGATGGTGAAACCGGTAACAGGAGCCTGACAGTGAGGCTACTGATAGTGACCGTAAGGTTGAGGGTGAACACTGAACCAAGAAGTTGCATGACAAGAAGAGGAAGGTTGTTAGTAAGCCTTCTACCGGTGGTCCGTCTCAACAACAGGAGGACGAAGAAGAAGAGGAAGAGGAACTGAAGTGGCCCCTCAAATGTTTGAAGAAAGCCAAGGACTCCAAGAAGTCTGGGCCTTCAAATATGCATACGTCAGTTAAGGTAATCTTTCCCTCTGCTTCTACTGTGACACAACAACCACAAACCCCGAAGTCGACCGACACCACCTCACCAACCACCTTATCCTGCACCATAGAAGCCTTAAAATGCAAACGGGTTCATGCGCTAAGGCATAAAACCAAAGGCAACACCAAAACAAAGACCAAACCCACTCACACATCTAAGAAACTACACAATTCACCCATAACTTCTCCCTCTCCCTCTCACCAAGACCTACCTATACAAGGCCTTCCCTTACCACAAATAATTAAACCCGAAATAGAGACTTCCCATACGTCACCCATCCAACAAACACCTATCTGCTCACCTTGGACCACCTCACCAATATCATCTCCATTTAGCTCAACTTTTACCTCATCACTTAGGGGAACAACCTTCTGGCCATCTACCTTTACATCTTCACCCACTACCTCACCCTTAATCTCCCCTAGCGTTACCCAAACATCCACTGAACCCTCAAGCCTACCTCTTGCATTAACCACACCTTTAGCCACCCAAACCATAACCATGACTACCCAAACCTCACCACAATCCATCTATTCAATCAAACCACCTGCAATCACCCAAAGGCCAGTCATCTCAGCCATTTCATTGTCCAGTAGCAGGTTAAGAAATTCCCAGTTTACAAGGATCTGATCCTTGATAGGATTCATGCTCTGGAAGAATCAAACGAGAAGAGAGTGAAACGGGAACACTTAACGATCAAGTTCGTGAAAGAACAACATGACATGAACGAGAAGGTTGTGAAAGAAAGTCAACGGTTATAGACCGAGACTCTTCAAAATCAAATCAATAATCAACACACTCTTTTGACAAACCAATCGTTGTTGAATGCTGAAAGCATGATGAGGTGACTCGTCTTGAATAAAGAGTCTCTCACCTTGAAACTGATATACCTTTCTCCTCAAACCTTGCACAAAATTGGAGGGTGAATCCAGTTCCTCATGGAGCATTAGAACGTTAATTTGAGAAAAATCCGACTTAAGAGCCAAGGTTGAATGGCTTAGACTCCAAATTGAGCAACATGATTGCCTTACAAATGCTCAAACCATGGCAAAGAAAGCTCTCGTGAACTACTATCTTGTTGTCGCTGAAGTTATGAAACTAACTAACGAAGATATTGAAGATCTGAATAACCGAATTAAATAAGTATTCAGAAGCTAGATTGACTCTGATGATGATGATGATAATGATGATGAAAAAGGGAAAAAGAGACAGTCAGCTTTTGCCGAGCTCATTGTTGATGCTCTTACTGCTAGTTCAAGAAGCGGCGCAAGTGTTGGTGGGGGTGGTAAGGTTGTTGATGGTGCCAGTGGAAGTGGTGCTGGTGTTGGTGGTAGTGAAACAGTTGTGGTCGTCGGTACAATTGTCTGTACCAACGTGGTTGAAACCATTGTTGTTTCTCATGTGAGTACAAAGACCATTACAGTGATTGCTCCAGATGTGGAAGCAACTGGCACCAGGATTGAGGATGAATAGGAGAATGAAACTAATGATGATGATTTTGATGATGAGAATGATGATGAAGAGGATGATAATGAGGTTGTTGATCCACGTGATAACTTTAATAGAGGTAATGGTGGTAATGATATTGGTGGTGGCAATGGAGCTGTCGATCAGCTTGCTTCTCAACTGACATGCCGAGATTGGAACCCCAATCTATTGATCCCGCATAGAAAATTAAGGATGTTGATGCTGCACTAGAGGAAGAAATTGCCTATATTTTTAACGTTGCTACATGTGCAGGTACCCAGTCTCCAGCTCAAGATGCTGCGAAGGTTGATGGAATAAATTACTCACCGAATCCAGACACTCTAGTCCATGGTGACAAAACGAATCAAGCTCAAGAGCCAGTTACGGTGATGGCTCTTCAAGCAACTGGTGGTGAATCCTCTTAACAATCGAGGCAAGGAAAGAAGAAAGGATACTGCAAATAGCACGCGACAAGTAAGACGTGGGTAATCCGACGTGCCAATGGGGACCTGACCTACATGTACTACACCGACATGAATACATTTTCTGAGCTCGAAATTAAATACTTCAGACGATTCGTTGATCAGTGTGCAAGTGAGAAGGATCTGAAGGGTTGGTTTATGAGATTTTTGAGCAGGGTATGGATGCACGACTACCCTAACTTCAAACTCAAAAAGGTTAGGTCGTACCGTCATCCGACTGTGATTGATCCGATCTTGGGAAAGAAAAGGAAGGCTTGGAGGTACAAGACTCACAAGGAAGAGCGACACATTTATCATAGAGAACTATTTCTGCCCAACTTATTCCATGACTTCTTCTGCTGGGAGTTCGACGACAACACGGGGAAGTGATCATTCACTGGAAAAGAATGAACTTTCTTCATTTCTTTGACGAGCACGAGCTGGCCGCCCTCAGCCAAGAAGACTTGATGAAGCTGTACAACTCTCCGTTATCCATAGTCGAAGACGTTCATCTGGACAACACCTAAATGATAGGTAAGAAGTTCAAAAAGTTAGTTCATTATCTTGTTGACAATCAACTATATGAAATTGACGAAGGCTTTGACTACGAGACCGACTGAAGATGGAAGCTACCGGAACAAATACTAAAAACTAGAGGGAGATTTTAGGGCCACGTTTTGTTCAATAATCTTTTGTATTTGTTTATTCTATTCACGATGCATCAAGTTAGCCTGTCGGTTTTTTCGTTGTATGTTGGGGACCGAGGCCTTGTAATGTTGAGCCCAGTATGCCTTTATAATAGAAAAAAGCATGGTATGGCTTGCACTATAAATAGTGCAACCATACCCATGCAAAACAATCTTTTGAAAACTTATATCTTATCCTCTCAAAAACTCTCTTCCTTCTCTCTTTTTATTTCCTTTTCGGGTAATAACCAACACTCATAAGATCCGAGATCTCAGTTTCTTACTGGTGATTTCCGCTTGCTAGTAAGTGAGATTGATTCAAACACTTTGTTGTTTTATCCGTTCTTAAGACCTACATAATAATTTAGCGTGAATGCATGATAAAATAATATTCTTTTTTTTTCTTGATCTCTATGTGCAGACACATAACCACTTAAAAGTTCCTTTCATTCTTATTATTATTATTATTATTATTATTATTATTAACTCATTTTCTCTATAAACAACCAAATATATAAACGACTTAATGTAATTGCATTCGAACAATATTTAAACTAAAAATACAATATTATTAACAATTATTCACAAATAAACACTCAAACCGTCATTAGGATATGCATGAATGTTTGTAAGTTGTAACTAATTACGACTTGTATTATATGATGAAGGATAATCTACTGATTAGGTAAATAAGAAATCACTTAGTGTGTAGCTGACTTTTACTATGTATGCATGTATTATAGGTGATGTGGCGAGCTTGGAGGACATTCGAGGCTATCCATATCGAAGTTTGGTTTACCGAATGAATTTAAATGTAAAATTTTTAGATTACACTATAAATTGTAATTGAAAATCTCTTATATTTAAACAAGTTCATGTATAAATCCAAAGCAAAGTAAGGTGCCCGTGTTCTGGGTCTTACATGGCGACACCATGTGACATCCCACATCGGTTGGGAATGAGAACTAAGCCTTCTTTACAAGGAGGTGGATACATTCCCCATCATAACACGTTTTGGGCGCTTAATGGTAGTGGATGAGAGGAGAATTCCACAGTTAAGCGTGCTCACGTGGGAGTAGTATGAGGATGGATGACCACCTGGGCAACCAAAAGAAATTCGTGAGGCTATGGTGGTACGTCCCGGTCAAAGCGGACAATATTATGATGCGGTTGTAGTTGGGCTGTTACACACCAATAGTTTCCCCGTGGGTTATAATGATTAAATGTACAAAGTAAGTCCAAATGAATGTAAAAATTTTCTTCAACACTTGTCTAGATATATTCATCCAGAAGCTACTTTTTGTAATTGTGCACCTACCGTTGCACCATAATATTGTCCACTTTGGTCAGGATGAACCATCATCTTCTCAAGGATTTGTTTTTTATTCTCCAGGTTTAGACATTCAAGGAGGTCAACCATCCTAATACTAGTTGGGCTGTTACACACCAATAGTTTTCTCGTGGGTTATAATGATTAAAGGTACATAATAAGTCCAAATGAATGTAGAAATTTTCTTCAACGCTTGTCTAGATATATTTCATCCAGAAGCTGCTTTTTTGTAATTGTGCACCTACCGTCGCACCATAATATTGTCCACTTTAGTCAGGATGAACCATTATCTTCTCATGGATTTGTTTTTTGTTGTCCAGGTTTAGACATCCAAGGAGGTCACCCATCCTAATACTACTCCCAACGAGGACGCTTAACAATGGAGTTCTTCTCTCATCCATTATCATTAAGCACACAAAATGCGTTATAATAGGGAATATATCTACCTCCTTATAAAAAGGGCTTCGTTTTCCTCCTCAAGCGATGTGGGATATTACAATCCACCCCTTAGGGGTCTAGCGTCCTCACGGGACCTGGTACTGTTGGTTCGGCCATGGCTTTGATACATTTATAAAAACCTACATATCGTCGCATGATAATATTATACGCTTTGGTTGGAACAAACCACCATCACACCTGAGCACGTTTAACTGTGGACTTCTCCTTTCGTTACCCACCATTAAATACCGAAAATGTGTTACGATAGAGAACATATTCACCTTCATATAAATAACAATTGATTATCCTTACAAACTAATATGGGATGTTACAGTTTCCTGAAAGCTATTAATGATATATAAACACAATGTTCAATGTTTATTCGATTTATTAAGGCTGTGTAATCGACATTTATTTTTAGTCTATGAATGCATGCTATAGGTTTGGTAAAGTCTGGACACTAGTAACAACCCCAATAAAATAGCAAATATAAAAATAGCATATGGTAAAAGTACATAATTTTATGATGTTTTATAAAATAATTGTTACAACTACCATACAAATAGAATTATTGATCACTAGGTCAGTAAATGTCTACACAAGTCACACATGGAAAACAAAATCTACCTATCTACCTATATTATTAAGACAGAATTACAAATTTTGTCCTTTAAAATAAGACGAATTACGGTTCGTGTCCTTTTCTAAGTTTCCTTGTAGGCGGTGTACTTTAAACTTTTTTTTCCTATAAGTTTTGTCCTTTACGCTAACTGGGTTAGAAAAAGTCAGTTAAATGCCCTCACATGAGACGCATGTGAGAGCATTTTTGTCTTTTCGTCTACCTGCAACTTCTTCTTCCTCTTTCTTCTTCATTTTTAAAAACAGATGCCACCAACCACCAATACCTTTTCTATCACCACCACCGCCTTCTCTGGGCATCATCAGAAGCAGCAGCACCTTCTCTGGTCAACTTGGGATGCAACAAGATAAAAAAATGGTGATAAAAGAGTTCATCTTCTTCATTCTAGTTGAACCCTAATGTCAATTTTAAAATTCGAGTACAAAAGTAACAGAGGATAATCAAGATCATAGGGCTTTGAATCGGTAAATGGAAATGAGCAAATCAACAATAGACTTACTTCTGAATGGTGCTGGACTCGATTGCTGATGTGCTTGGTTAGAAGGCTTGTGGCAGCGAACAATTTGTGGGGCGTCGGTATTTACAAGGTCAAACACGGTTTCTGATTTTTCCTTACTTCCGCTTGATTAATTGTAGCAATAATAATACGTTTGAAGGTTCAAATCAGTTTCAGATAGTTCGATTTCAGGTTTTGAGTCAAGAGGTGTAGTTGGTTGATTGATATCAGGTCTTGAACCAGATTAAACGGAGACCTGTCGGATCTATTTCGGCGGCGGATCCTCAGATCTGAGCAGTTATTATAATTGTAAGGAGCCTGACCTAATCTCATTCCTCTCCACCGCTTTCAAATCAACCTCTCCACCGCTTTCAAATCAACGTTGCCGTTAACGAAGGTCACTGGAGACGAGACAGCGCAACTAGAGATGGTGAATTTGACGGAGAGTATTCGAGATGGAAGGAATTGTGTGACCGGCGGTAGAGATGTTTGAATTAGACACATGACGGCAGTTGTTCAGGTGATGGTGGCGGCGGTAGGTGGTGGGTAGTGGTGGCAGTCGGGGTTTTGGATGTTGAAAGAAGAAGGTGGGTGGTGATGGTGGATGCACATGAGAGGAGAGATAGGGGGAAGAAGAAAAGAGGAAGAAGAAGTTGGAGGTAGACGAAAAGACAAAAATGCCCTCACATGCGTCTCACGTGAGGGCATTTAACTGACTTTTTCTAACCCAGTTAGCGTAAAGGACAAAACTTGTAGGAAAAAAAAGTTTAAAGTACACCGCCTGCAAGGAAACTTAGAAAAGGACACGAACCGTAATTCGTCTTATTTTAAAGGACAAAATTTGTAATTCTGTCTATTATTAAAGTAACCAATAAAGGACACGTGACTCCTAATCAGAGAGTCAATATTTGCAATTTACTAATATATATTACTAATTATCTATAATATATATATAATTTAAAACACAAATTCTTCTTAACATTTATTATTAACTGTGTTAATACATTATAATTAAAATAAATATTTTGTTTGTAATACTACTTACATTTAATTAAATTCAATAACATTTATATTTATATTACGTATAGATTATTGTTGCATTTGATTTTAGCAAGTAGACTATGTTTTAAATTTAAAAAATTGGTTTTTGTTGGTCTCAACAATTGCATTTTGGTCATTGTCGGTCCCAACTAACGAATTGGTCACTAATGGTCCCAAATTTTAATGTATTTGTTCCTAACGGTTCGCGGCTAACAGAATCTTAACGTCGTTAGTTTCAGGTCGCCAGAAAAACGTTTTTGGCCAGGAAAGTCAATTTTTTTGCCGAAAAACACCACCTGAACAACACCACCACCACCAATTGACTCACCGCCAACCAACCACCATCACTTAAGCACCATCAACTTATTCCGACGATAGTTCTAGGGTTCCGACGACCTCAAGAATCGGAGCTTTTACTAGAAAAAAGTTCCTAAATGTACGATACAAAGTTACCATGATGTTTGGGACAAAATTGTTGAGTTTTCGGGAAAAAATGTGTGTTTTCCGGGAAAAAACGTTTTTCCGGCGACCTGAAACTAACGACGTTAGACTTCTGTTAATCGCGGACCGTTATGAACAAATACGTTAAAAGTTGGGACCGTCGGCAGTCATTTTGTTAGTTGGGACTGGCACGATAGTTGAATCCAATAAAAACCAATTTTCCCATATGCTATTTATATATTTGCTATTTTATTGGGGTTGTTACTAGTGTCCAGACTACCATACAACATGTGTGACTTGTGTAGACATTTACTGACCTAGTGTCAATAATTCTATTTGTATGGTAGTTGTAACAATTATTAAGCACACAAAATCCGTTATAATAGGGAATATATCTACCTCCTTATAAAAAGGGCTTCGTTTTCCTCCTCAAGCGATGTGGGATATTACAATCCACCCCTTAGGGGTCTAGCGTCCTCACGGGACCTGGTACTGTTGGTTCGGCCATGGCTTTGATACATTTATAACAACCTACATACCGTCGCATGATAATATTATACGCTTTGGTTGGAACAAACCACCATCACACCTGAGCACGCTTAACTGTGGACTTCTCCTTTCGCTACCCACCATTAAATACCCAAAATGTGTTACGATAGAGAACATATTCACCTTCATATAAATAACAATTGATTATCCTTACAAACTAATATGGGATGTTACAGTTTCCTGAAAGCTATTAATGATATATAAACACAATGTTCAATGTTTATTCGATTTATTAAGGCTGTGTAATCGACATTTATTTTTAGTCTATGAATGCATGCTATAGGTGTGGTAAAGTCTGGACACTAGTAACAACCCCAATAAAATAGCAAATATATAAATAGCATATGGTCAAAGTACATAATTTTATGATGTTTTATAAAATAATTGTTACAACTACCATACAAATAGAATTATTGATCACTAGGTCAGTAAATGTCTACACAAGTCACACATGGAAAACAAAATCTACCTATCTACCTATATTATTAAAGTAACCAATAAAGGACACGTGACTCCTGATTAGAGAGTCAATATTTGCAATTTACTAATATATATTACTAATTATCTATAATATATATATAATTTAAAACACAAATTCTTCTTAACATTTATTATTAACTGTGTTAATACATTATAATTAAAATAAATATTTTGTTTGTAATACTACTTACATTTAATTAAATTCAATAACATTTATATTTATATTACGTATAGATTATTGTTGCATTTGATTTTAGCAAGTAGACTATGTTTTAAATTTAAAAAATTGGTTTTTGTTGGTCTTAACAATTGCATTTTGGTCATTGTCGGTCCCAACTAACGAATTGGTCACTAATGGTCCCAAATTTTAATGTATTTGTTCCTAACGGTTCGCGGCTAACAGAATCTTAACGTCGTTAGTTTCAGGTCGCCAGAAAAACGTTTTTGGCCAGGAAAGTCAATTTTTTTGCCGAAAAACACCACCTGAACAACACCACCACCACCAATTGACTCACCGCCAACCAACCACCATCACTTAAGCACCATCAACTTATTCCAACGATGGTTCTAGGGTTCCGACGACCTCAAGAATTGGAGCTTTTACTAGAAAAAAGTTTCTAAATGTACGATACAAAGTTACCATGATGTTTGGGACAAAATTGTTGAGTTTTCGGGAAAAAATGTGTGTTTTCCGGGGAAAAACGTTTTTCCGGCGACCTGAAACTAACGACGTTAGACTTCTGTTAGTCGCGGACCGCTATGAACAAATACGTTAAAAGTTGGGACCGTCAGCAGTCATTTTGTTAGTTGGGACTGGCACGATAGTTGGATCCAATAAAAACCAATTTTCCCATATGCTATTTATATATTTGCTATTTTACTGGGGTTGTTACTAGTGTCCAGACTACCATACAACTATTTTATTGGGGTTCTATTTCTATCGTGTCAATAATAATTGTTACAACTACCATACAACTTTTAACGTATTTGACCAAAACACGATAGTTGGATCCAATAAAAACCAATTTTCCTTTAAATTTTTGTCAAAATTTCGAATTTCAATTTAGATCAAAATTATTAATTGTAAAATTTATTTTTGTTAATTGTTTGAATCCTTAAATAATTAAAATAAATATTCTGTTTGCCAAAAACCTATTAGTACAAAAATCTTTGGTAGTCACACTAGTACAAAAATGATCATTTTAAAACGTTTATTTAGGGTTTTTGAAACGGTCTTAAAAGCATTATATTTGTTGCATTGCAAAATATGTAATCTGATATATAACACGGTTCAACAACCGGGTATTATATCTAAACGGAAGTTAATACTTAAAGGTGGTACAATTTACGAAGGACCTTTAACCAATGTATATATATTTTTAATTTATAATGTCAAAAAACCGTTTTATAGTAACTAAATATAATGGAACATTGAAATTGTTGAGACAGAATTAGAACGGGCAACTAACCGGTGTTTAAAAATTTTAACAACGGCCCACAACCGGTGTTAATACTCTTTTACAACGGCCCCAAAGCCGGTGATTAAAAGTATTTAAAACATATTGAAATGGGTCCAAAAACGGTGTTTATAATTATTTAAACCCAATGCAGCGGGTCGTGAGCCATTTTGTTTTTTATTAACTAAATACAAAGGGCTTGTTATTTACCACCGGTACGTACAACTACAATATAAAATAAAAATATTTATTTATCCACAAGAAGATACATTTCAATATGCATATTCCATTTACGTACAAACCTAATATAATCAAATTGATCTACACCAAATATAAAGCAACTTCAAAAATATTGAATTGATAAAAGGTAATGAAGCTTTTATAAAAGTTCATCGCATATAATTGATAATAAAATAAAGTTATATCATAATTCATAAACTATAAGGTAATAAAAAGTATATTAAATTGCTTACATAGTCTGATTTTTGTTGTGGCGACTGCACACATTAATATTTAACATAAATGTTTAAATTCTAAAAACAAATTACAAGTCAATAATAAAAAAGTATATAAACTTGTTACCAAATCTGAAATCTTAATCTTTCATACATTGCTTGCCCCCTCGTCAAATCCATCTTTTAAACTAGAATAATATTTTATATATCAACTAATTATAATTAAAAAGAACTTGTATAGTAATTAGTACATGTAGCTTATAGAAATGTAGATGTTTCACTATAACTTAAAACATGTACATTAAAAAATAAGTATACTTGTAAATAAAAAAAGTATCTAGTAATCTAGTATATATATCTCAAACTCTTTAGATGCAACTCTTGTCTTCAAATCATTCCGTTGAAACTAGTCTTTTCTACCTAATCATATCTTTAAATCATTGGGTATTTTAAAGAATTCCTACGTATTTTATCTATAAAGTTAAACTAAATAATACAAATATATATATATATATATATATATATTTAAATTCAAGTATTCTTATACCTTTATTAACATTGTCAATTTCGTACAACTTTGTCAAATGATTAAATGGGAGTCTGTTTTTCAAACACACCAAAAAAACAAAAAAAGGAAAAAAAAAACATTAGTTAGACAATCTTTAATTACGCGTACATACACACAAAGAAAGTTAATTTAGTTTAAGCTATTTTATAGGGAGAAACAACCAAAATTATCTTGGAAAATGAATACATATTTGATAGTATGTTAAAACATGATTATCAAGACATTAATCTTGCATCATCATTATTACTTTTGTTTTAATTCATAAAACAAAAGAAATACCTACTGCTTAAGGTTTATAGAAACGGTGCCTATAGGTAAGCAAGCGAGCGGTTGAACCATGAGATGGGAGGTAAGGGACCAAACAAATGTGGTTTTCCAAATGATTTCACAATGTTTTTGGTGAAAATGTAAACATTATGACTTGGAATTTATAAATTTTGGCGATGTGAATAAAGTATAACATGAACAATAAATTTTAATCGGTATATATATATTATACGAATTATAAACAATGGTCTTATTTATAAAATAATAAAAACCAGTGTAAGTTGATTAAAAAGAATAAAAATTATATATAACCGTTTCCTAAGTTTTAACTGTTCTTTATCATTTTCGTTGTATTTCTTTACATGTTATTTTTGTTTTTATTTTTATATGTTATGAACTAAATTTTAACCTAACTTTATCATTATTTCCATGATACCATTTATTTTATTTATTATTTTTAATGCATATATGTATGGTAATGAACTAAATTCATATTAACAAAGAAAAATCATTAACTTTTTATTAATAAAAAAGTAAAATACAATTAAATTTCATCTTCGTCTATCATTTTTTATTAATAACCGGTAAGATCAACTTCTCCTTCATCTTCATCAGCAGTAACAACAACATCGGCAAATGTTTCATCCTCCTCATCCTCATCTACATCAAGAGCAACAACCAATTGCCTCACCAAACTAACCAACTTGGCTCCACAACATCATTTGGAGGGTTGGCAAATTCAAGCATGTTAAGTTGTTTCAAATCAGTCTTATCGAAGAAAGCAATATCTTCGAGACTGCAGAATTTGACTGAGTCGTTAGATTTAGTCACGGTCACATTTCCCTGTCCTCATTCCGTTCCCACTATGTGATCATGGCCAAATTTCCCTTAAACTTTAACATCATCATCATCACTACTAATGTCACTAATGACATCGGGGAACCGGTGGCGGATCAGTTGCATAAGCTAATCATAGGCTCTACATGTGCTATCACGAGTCACAATGTAGTTGTACATCTGCCTCAACACAATCTCTGAGAACATCGCCATTACGTGCCTTGGATTCTTGCATATTCTCTGTCTCCTGTTGGTCAATTTGATAACAAATTCACCATTTGAATGTTTCCAACACATAAGATCCAGGTTTGACATAATTTTGGATCAAATTATGCAAATATTTATCAACTACTATGACCATTTATAACAGTTAATCTTTGTTTCATTTCCTACCAAAATTTAATGCAGTTTTATCGAGCCATGAAATCTATTGGACATGATCGTTCAAATTAATGCGCATAAGCAATAAAATTAATTTAATTAACAAGATGTTCATTTATGTTAAAACTGATAAAACCGATGAAAATGAAAATTCAATACGTATGTATGTATGTATATATGTATGTATGTATATATGTATGCATGCATGTATAGTTATACTAGTTTGTAAATAATCCTGTTAATGGACCGATGTAATTGGTGACAAGAAAGAACGGTTTCCCTGTGTGTTGGTTACATTATAGAGCAGGATTTTTTGTATAACTATTGTAAATTCAATGCATTTCACTAGTTTTGTTTCCCTCGTTTAGTGAAACCGAAGCGCCAATTCGTCCACAATAAATTCTTGATCCAACTTCAGACACTTCTCATCGTTGTCTCACACAAACTAAAATCCTATCATGCATACCCCTTGTTTTGACAAGTCTAAAGCAATATGCTATAACTGTCAACAACTAGGACACTTTGCAAGGGAATGCAATCAACCAAAGAAACTTCCAAAACAATCAATATCAGAACCAACAACTAAGAAACCAGTATCAATTTCAGCAAGGGCACCAAAGAAACTACAACAATAACTTCAACAACCACATAAAAATCAACAAGGTGTTCCTCAAAACCATAATTTCCAAAGAAACAACAATCGGAACCTTCAACAAGCTCCCATAAACAACAACAGAAACAATGTCAACAATCAACGGAGAAACCAAGGAAATGTGGCAGTTGCTGCTCAACAAGAAGGTGGATTTGATTGGAGTGATTATGCTAATGAAATTGAAAAGGCCAATGTTGCATTTATGGCTAAAGTTGAGAGTGAAGCTGGAACTTCTTCAACTCAGGAACAGTCCACACCAGTCAATGAAGTATTGTAAGTCCCCGGTGCGATGGTGATCGATACGAGATCCGCAAGATGTCTAGGAGTGCGGAATCCTCCTAGACTCGTTTATGATGTTGGAGACGAAGAACACGATTACACACAAAAAAATACACGAATGGGATAAAACGAATCTGCAGATCCTTTATATAATAATCATAACACATTACATACCGAACACAAAAAACAAATGACGGTCGACCCGAGGTGAGCTGTACCTCGGGCCGTCCCACGCGACTACCACTCTCGGTTTCTCTCTTACAAATACTCTCTTTATTCTAATCAACTCACAACCACTACCAAAAACACTAACTCAAAAACCTAAACATGACACACACATATATAGACTAATATCTTCGCGGGCTTGGGCCTATGGTGAAGTTGTTCTAACTTCACCAACACGTGAAGTTGTGCTAACTTCACCAACACGTGAAGTTGTCCTAACTTCACCAACACGTGAAGTTGTGCTAACTTCACCAACACGTCCCATCTAGTCGGAATTGCATAGAGACGGTCACAAAATGCACCAACAGACTCCCCATTGACCGTTGCTCTCAATTCTAACAAACACAAAAGATCATCTGTTACAAACATGCACCAACAGACTCCCCCTTAACTGATGATCTTCTGTTTTCTTCTTCAGGTAGGACTCGATCTTCAGACATTGCACAGTGATCTTCAAGGTTGAACTTCACCTATAGATGCAACATCAATCCTGTCTTCAACCAGCCGTGTCTGAAACTGTCTTGTAGCTTCACAAATCTACCAATCACCCGGCATTTTCCATATCAGATCTCCCCTTCAGTGTATGCCCCTCCGAACTATATCGATCGAGATCTTTGACCTGCATCCCCATGCCTAATCGATCATCTCAACCATTCGATTAGTAAGATAAGGTTCAATCTTCAACTACTTAACAACAAGTGATCAGTTTCATCACAAAACCACCTTGACAGAATCTAACATACTTGACCATTAATAAATCCTAAGCATCTTCAATCACCAGGGATAACGATCAAATGACTTTTTTATTATTTCCAAGAATGAAATTATTTAAGTACCTCACCCCTAAAAAATAAGTATCCCAGATACTCGTATCCCACATTTTCAAATTGAGAGCTTAAACAATTTAATTTTCGATTAAATCAAACTTGTTCAAAAAATTTCACCTTAATAAATAAGCATCCCGGATGCTCGTATCCCATGTTTTCAGGATCCAAGTTTCGAACGCCTTGAAATTAACATAAATAATATGCTTTGACCGCGATCCAGTAATGACGAAAACCCAAACAAAATTTGACTTTCTTCAATTTGTCAACCTCGAACAACAATTATTTCTTGGCCCAAAAACACCCAAATAACCAAATATGTGTCAATATCCAGTCTCAATCAATATCCCATTCGCAACTTCAACTACATATCCATAGTTGACCCGTATTCGTTCACACGTAAGACCAAGAGATACTAATTGTCTCCCTTTGTTGGAACAACATTTTCGGTCTCACAATAATCGTGTAAACCTAACCATTCGGACGAAAACTCCAAACAATTTTTTTTTTAATTTTTTTTGGAATACCTTTTGGAATACCATATCTTGAACGTAGGAGGAAAAAGGAAAACATATCGATAACTTCACCTGATAACTTCACCCCTCTTTAACTTCACCAGCTGATAACTTCACCAGCAGACAACTTCACCATCTGTTAACTTCACCACCTGATAACTTCACCACCAGATAACTTCGCCCTTTGTTAACTTCGCTCTTTATTAACTTCACCAAACTTTAACTTCGCCTGGCTTTAACTTCACCTGACTTTAACTTCGCATGGCTTTAACTTCACCTGACATTAACTTCGCCTGACTTTAACTTTGCCAACCAATAACTTCGCCAATCAGTAACTTCGCCAACCAGTAACTTCACCAACCAGTAACTTCGCCAAAACCCTAAAATTCTAGAGAAAACTTCGCCAAAACCCTATAACTTCGCCTCTGACGTCTGTCCCAACAAAAAACCGATCTGAAACGTGCCAAAAACACCAAAACGCAGATCTTGAACCATAGCATAAGAGCCTAAGGCTCTGATACCACTTGTAAGTCCCCGGTGCGATGGTGATCGATATGAGATCCGCATGATGTCTAGGAGTGCGGAATCCTCCTAGACTCGTTTATGATGTTGGAGACGAAGAACACGATTACACACAAACAAATACACGAATGGGATAAAATGAATCTGCAGATCCTTTATGTAATAATCATAACACATTATATAACGAACACGAAAAACAAATGACGGCCGACCCGAGGTGAGCTCTACCTCGGGCCGTCCCACGCGACTACCCCTCTCGGTTTCTCTCTTACAAATACTCTCTCTTTTCTAATCAAATCACAACCACTACCAAAAAAACTAACTCAAAACCCTAAACATGACACACATATATATAGACTAATATATTCGCGGGCTTGGGCTTGGGCCTATGGTGAAGTTGTGCTAACTTCACCAACTCGTGAAGTTGTCCTAACTTCACCAACACGTGAAGTTGTGATAACTTCACCAACACGTCCCATCTAGTCGGAATTGCATAGCGACGGTCACAAAATGCACCAACAAGTATGGTATATGGACAGTGGATGTTCCAGGCACATGACATGTGGCAAGAGGTCACTGGTTAATTATGAAGAGAAGTTTGAAGGCCCGGTTGCATTTGGGAGTGATGAAAATGGAGGAAAGATTGTAGGAAAAGGGATTCTAACTAATGGAAAATTTACTTTTGATAATTTATTTTATGTG
Source organism: Bidens hawaiensis (assembly GCF_021521415.1). Classification (NCBI taxonomy): domain Eukaryota; kingdom Viridiplantae; phylum Streptophyta; class Magnoliopsida; order Asterales; family Asteraceae; genus Bidens; species Bidens hawaiensis. Next base: position 40,662 of record NW_027501713.1, read on the forward strand.
GAAGGATTATAATATAACCTTTTGATCATCTCACAAATGTGTGTTAATGGTTATAAGGTTGGGTTTGATGACTCTCATTGCTTTATTCTCAAATCTAACTTTGTGATTCTTCCAGATATGATTATGATGATGGCTCCAAGAAATGGTAATCTATATGAACTAAATATGAAGGATGCCATTTCAAGGGGAGGTACTTGTTTTGTTTCAAAAGCCAGTGAAAATGAAACCAAATTTTGGCACATGAAGCTTTGTCATTGGTTTACCTACAAGGAACTTCAAACTTGATGACAATTGCATCTCATGTTAAAAGGGTAAGCAGCACAAGTCATCTCACAAGACAACACTCATAAATACAACTGATCAAGTGCTTGAAATGCTTCACATGGATCTCTTTGGTCCTGTTATTGTTCCAAGTATTGCCAAAAAGAAATATTGTTTAGTGATAATTGATGATTTTTTAAGATATACTTTGGTTTATTTCCTAAGTACCAAAGATGAAGCTGCTGAATTAATCAAGGGATGTGTGACAAGGGTTGAGAATCAATTGGATGCAAGGGTAAAAGTAATGAGAAGTGACAATGGGACTGAGTTCAAGAATGGGGTCATGGATGAGTTCTGCACAATAAAAGGAATTCTTCAACAATTCACTGCCCCTAGAACTCCTGAACAAAATAGGGTTGCAGAGAGAACAAATACAACACTTATTGAGGCTGCAAGGACCATGCTAGCATATGCTTTCTTGTCTGTTACCTTTTGGGCAGAAGCAATCAACACCGCTTGTTATGTTTAAAACAGAGCCCTTCTCAACAAAAGTCACAACAAGACTCCTTATGAGATTTTGTTTAAAAGAAAGCCCTACATCAAATTTCTCAAGCCATTTGGGAGCAAATGCTCACTTTTGAACACTAAAGACTATCATATCAAATTTCAATCTAAATCCTTGGATTGTTTCTTTGTTGGATATTCAACACACTCAAAGCCTACAGAGTCTATGGGAAAGACCATATGAGTGTGATTGAAACATCTAATATTATATTCAATGAAAATCAATTCAATACAGTTGATGGAGCTTCATGGCTCTTTGATCTTTAGATGTTAATCAAGTCATTCAAGATTTATCTTGAGTTCTTTGATGAAACTTTGTACAAAACAAATGTGATTGAATAGATTAATCAGAAAAAAATGGATTTGGAAAAATTATGGTCCAAGGTTGCTGGAAAAAGAAATGAATATAAATTTATAAGGGATCCCTCACTTGCTGAAAATGAACAAGTTCAAGATCAATTTCAAAATCAAGAAAATCAAGAAGTTCAAGATGATCATGTCTTGAATGAGGAAGATCCTAGCAACCAAGATGAAATTCAAAGACAAGCTGAAAGAGAAGCAAGATTTGAAAATTTGTTTCAAACCTTGAATATTGGAAACAATGGTGCATCTACTTCACAACAGAATAATGAAGAAGCACCTGAATTTCAAGATGCAACAACTGATTTGATCATTGACGAACCTGATCTCAATGACACAAACCTCGACACAAATTTGTCTACCGATGTAATTGTATAATCCTCTTATGTTGAAAGAAATCATCCACCTGAGAACATCATTGGGGATATTAATGAAAGAGTAACAAGAAGTGCATCTGAATCTGCAAACATTTTTTTGTACTCCTGCTTTCTATTCCAAATTGAACCCACAAACATTGTTCAAGCATTGAAAGACAATTGTTGGGTAGAAGTAATGCAAGAGGAGTTGGGTCAATTTAGAGACTTGCAAGTGTGGGAATTTGTAGACAAGCCAGGAAACAGATATGCCATTGGAACCAAATGGGTTTTTAGGAACAAGAGGGATGAGAGAGGAATTGTTATTAAGAATAAAGCAAGACTTGTTGTGTTTGGGATGCTTACAAGAAAAATGAATTGACTTTGAGGAAGTCTTTGCTCTTGTAGCAAGACTTGAAGCAATAATAATCTTTTTAGCCTATGTTTCCACAAAGAACATCAGAGTATTCCAATTGGTTGTCAAATCTGCATTTCTGAATGGAAAAATAGAAGAGGAGGTATATGTGACTCAACCACCAGGATTTGAGGACTTTGATGATCCTAATAGAGTATATAAGTTAAACAAAGCTTTCTATGGATTGTGTCAAGCTCCAAGAGCTTGGTATGATGAGTTATCAAACCACCTGCATGCTAATGGTTTCCAAAGGAGAGCCATTGACAAGGCACTCTTTTACAAAAGTAGAGGAAGAGATTTGCTCCTACTTCAAGTCTATGTGGATGATATTATCTTTGGTTCAACTAATGAACAAATGTGCATTGAATTTGAAGAAGTAATGAAGAAAAAATACTGCATGAGCTTCATGGGTGAAATGAATTTCTTTCTGGGTCTACAAGTTCAGCAAAAGACAGATGGCATATTCATTTGTCAATCTAAGTATGTGCAGGACATTCTGAATAAGTTGAAGTGTGAAGACCTCAAAACTGCTTCAACTCCAATGGACACCAATGAAAAGGATGATTGCAGATGAAAAGGGGGAGCAGGTTGATGAACATAAGTAAAGAGCCAAAATTGGATCCTTTATGTGCCTAACTACTTCTAGACCAGATATTATGTTTGCTGTCTTTGTTTGTGCAAGATTCCAATCAAGTCCACAGATGTCTCATATGACTGCTGTCAAGAGGATGTTTAGATACTTGAAAGGGAAACCTGATTTGTGGATTTGGTACCCAAAGAACCATGACTTTGATCTAATTGCCTATACTGACAGTGATTATGATGGATGCAACATGGTTAGAAAGTCAACTTATGGTGGATGTCAATTTCAGGGAGACAGACTAGTGTCATGGCAGTGCAAGAAACAAACTACAAAGTCCATCTCAACTGCTGAAGCTGAGTACATTGCTGCATCTGCTTGCTGTGCACAAATTCTATGGATTTAGAATCAAATGCTGGATTATGGTTTGAATTTCTTCAACACCCCTATTTATATTGATAATACTGCTGCATTTTTCATTGTTAAGAATCTAGTTCAACACTCTAAGATCAAGCACATTGAAATAAGACATCATTTCATTAGGGATTGTAATGAAAAAGGTCTAATTGAGATGAAGAGAGTTGACACAAGTGACAATTTGGCTGACCTTTTCACCAAGCCACTTGATAAAACCATATTTCACTTTTTTTTGAAAGCCCTGGGAATGATCAACTCAGATGAAGTCTGATTGATGATGTGTGCTCTATGTGCTAATTGACTATCTTTATGAAGGTCTTGATGTGTGTTTGTTTGATTATTTATTTGAATTGTGTGAAAGTGATTTTGATGTTAACTGATATGTGCTTTGAATGATTATCTGTGGAACTTAGTGTAACATCACGTAATTTTCGGGCCAAAAATGTCAATTTCTAAAGTAAAAGGACCAATTCTGCCAATTTTTGAACTCCAGGGACTAAAAAAAAAATCTATTTTCTTGACCCATCGCGCTACGCGATAGGTCAAGAGAGACACCCATCGCGTATCGCGATGGGGTGTCTGACAGATATTGACACGTGTGCCACGTGGCACACGGTGGCAACGTCTGCCGCCACGTGGCAACACGTCTGCCACGTGGCTCTGCGCCTGCCACGTGTCACCACGTGGCAGGTCTACGATGTGACTCAGCAAGCCTACATCGCGCTACGCGATTTGCTTGCCAAGGAACCCATCGCGTAGCGCGATGGGGTCCAATTTCGAGTCTATAAATAGCAGCCTCCGGCTCTTCCCATTTGCACACCAAAAACAAACACTTTACTCTCTCACTAGTTTCTCTCTCTACCTCGTAAAGCGTGCCCACGATCCACATCGAAATCCGTGCCCCGAAACCCCGTTTTCCGTACCTAGTACCTCGATATTCGTGACACTTCCCGACATCCCGAACAAGAAGGAAGTGCTGCCCGACGACCCGACAATTTCCTCGAAGTGCGTGCCAAGAGTATTGGTGTCTCGAAAAGCGTGCCAAGTGAAGAGGAAAAATTTGCAAAGAAAAGAGTATTGATTGAGCGGCGTCGAAGTGCTGCCCAAGTGTCTAGGGTGTTGCCAAACCAACCAAGGTAGGCATAATGCCCGACCAAAATAATAATAAAATATTATAAGGGCTTAATACCCGAGTCGGAATTATTCTCGATAAACAAAGAAAGATATAACAAAGAAAATGAAGAAAAAAACAAAAGATAAAATATATATATATAGATGTATATATATATAATTATTCTTTGTTATATAATATATTATTTAAGTATTATGAATATGCTTAAATAATAAAGAAATACTTTTCTTAATGAAGAAGAAACGTCAGGTTTTATAAATAAACTAAAGGTTTATTAATATTACTTTTCAACTAAAGGTTTTAAAGTAAAAAGGGATTATGAACTAAAGGTTCATCGAGATAATTAAGACTAGAGGTCTTAAAGCCGGATCGTGTATCCGACTAATGAATGTTATACTCGTACTATAGGTGCGAGATAGCGAAGGAAAGACATACGGACGGTGTTGGAAGCCGATCCCATTGAAAGGTGAATACACCCCACTTTTACAAACTTGTTTTCAAACAACAAACGTGTTATGTGTAAAACTTTAAATGAGGCTACGTGTCTCTAAAAACATTATAAATAAGAGTATAAGCCAGCCCTCAGGCTATGGTATACGTTTGTCTGGATCCTTACATATGTGGAATGCGGTGAGCACATCGCACCACGCTTGGTCATGACCTCCAGCCACGATGGGCCGGACCTAAGTTACGTCCGAGTGGGGAATGGCCTTGTGTATATTTATGGTACCTAGGTTATGTCATAAACGTTGCGGTGTTTCGCTGAGGTGACCTATTGCAGAGACTCGAGTTTATGATGATTGTTTTAACTTGATTATTCCTAAGCCATGATGGGCCGAGACTTACGTGGTCTTGAGGGGTAATTAAGTAAAGAAAATATTTTAGCGTCAGCATATTCACCAGCATTCGTTGCTGACGTATTTTAATAACATTTTGCAGGTAATCAAGATTAGAGCTTGAAGGACGAAGAAGCTCTAGAATCCGATGGCTCAGATAATTTTGTGTAAATATTAAAACATGGTGGTTTTGTAAACTATAAACAAGTAAATACTAAACGAGACTTTTGTTTCGTCTTTTGTAATGTAAATATTTTATATTATCGATCCTTATGTTTTTATAAAGACTTCCGCTATAACCCGTTACTCTGATTTATTTAGAAACATGGTACCAACTATGGATCATACTCCAAGGCCTAGAATGGGGGTGTGACACTTAGGTATCTTTGATGCTTATGTTAATGATCAGCTAATGTGTGTGATATCAGGATAAGTAATTTGAAATGATCATTATGTGTGCTTATCTGATATTTTGAATATGTTGTTTTTGAATGTGTATAATCTAATATGATGATGTTATTTAGATATGTTAGACTATGCATTGTGTGAAGTATATCTATTTTGATGATGTCATTCATGATTAAGATTTGAATATGCTACAAATGTTTGTTTCAAAATATGTTTTTGTGTCAAAATTAAATGCTCAAATGAAAATTTTCAAGTGAATTTTGCTTAAAACATTTTTGACAAAACAAAGCAAGTTGATTATGGTGTAGATATATGATAAGACTATTCAGTTCAAGCTTTATAGAAGCTTAAGAAAGGGTGTTTTAATGAAAATTGGTCCAACCCTTTAGGAAATGATAGTACATTGGTTATTTTGCCAATCATATGGATTTAATAGGATAAAAAGACACTTAGTGCAGTAATTGATACGTATGGTTGTTGTATGATGTGTAAAATCTGAGGTGATATAAACATAATAAAACTGCTAAACTTAATGTGGAGTTACATTGTTGTCTATACATGTTCCAATATACATCTTTCCGAATGATAGGCAGAAACGTGAATATCTAGTCATACACGAACCCGTTGGTATTTGGTCACCAAAATGAATGATCTTTTTGAGAATGACAAAGAAGAAAACTTACTGATTATTCAACACAATGTTGATATATATGTTCACATCCTTATAATAATAATAATAATAATAATAATAATAATAATAATAATAATAATAATAATAATAATAATAATAAATGTTCTGTCATTAAAATATTTTACCAAATATTAGGGGTCGGAGTCAATTCGGGGTGATCAGAAGAAAGCCAAATAAGCCTTGAGAATAGATATGGAGCATCAGAACACAATATGTGTTATCCATTTTAGTCTTATGCAAATTAATTGAACCTTAATCATATCACCAAGGCAATGAAATTCATGTTAAGTCTAGACCTGCTGTTAACCTGCCTAATCTGTCATGATAATGCTGAGAATGAATTATTGAGAAAAAACTTAATCAATATGACCCCATGTTGAGATCTTTTCATAAAAAGAAATAAAATGGTTTGAAAGGAATAAAGATTGAAACTTGATCTCATTATGCACCATTTGCTCTTAAACAATGATCTTTAATGATAAAACTATTTGACACTTGGTTTAAGACTAAAAGAGATGCATTTTCCCTTAAATAGGTCTGAATATGTATTTTTGAGTAAGGTTTGATGGTTAACAACCTTTTCGAGTAAACTTAGATGTTTTATCTAAGTTTATCTTTTTCGGGCATGCTTTGATGTTTTACAAACTTTCGAGTAGACTTTACTGTTTTGTTTGAAGTTTATCTCTTTCGAGCAAGCTTGATGTTTGAATATGTTTGATTATGTTAATTCTAGCAAGCTTTGATGATTTCTAAACATTCTAGCAAACTTAGGTGTTTTATAGGTTTTTTAGGTCATTATGGCAAGCTATGGTATTGAATATGTTATTTATAGCAAGCTTTAATCTTTTTTTTAACTTTCTAGTAAACTTAGGTGTTCTGATTGACTGTTTAAACTTATTCTAGCAAGCTTTGTCATTTTCAGTACTTAAATGACTTATTCATCTATTGTTGAGTACACTTTGATACTTCTTAGCTTTCGAGTAAACTTAGATGTTCTGAAGGTTAGTTTTGTCTAGCATACTTGATGATGATGTGATACATGTTTCAATACGCTTTACATGTCTATTTCGAGTAAACTTTGTTGTTTTTATTTGAAATATGTCTTTATGTAGCATACTTCATATTGTGAATATGATTCTTTTAAATTACAAGTGTTTTCGGGTAAACTTTGTTTTCCGGGCAAACTATATATTTCGGGCACACTTTGAAATCTTCAAGTGTTCTCCTAGTATACTTGGTAATTTCAAATCTTTACTTTTCGAGTACACTTTGTGTTTAGAGTACTTCTCTAGCACACTTTGCATTCCTAAGGTGTTTCGAGCATACTTTTCTTTAAAGTATACATGATTGAATATGTGTGAATTGTTTAAGTATTTTCGAGCACAATTTGTGTTATTCAGAAATTCGAGCAAGGTTGAAAATTAGAAATGTCTCAAAGTTATCATTTTGGGATTCTATACTGATTCCTAGCAAGGTTGCCTACTTACAGATTTATACTTGATTATTTGTCGTGTGATTTATTTCTCGAGCAATCTTGAATTTCGAGTAAGCTTCCTTCATTTTATTCACTTAGGTTTATTTCTATTTACTTTATTATTTATGAATTAATTCTAGAACGAGCAAGCTTTGGTAACTGGACTTTATCCTAGAAAACTTTAATGAATTAACTTTTTCGAGCAAGGTTTATGACATGTACTTTATCGAGCAAGGTCTTAAAAGGGAAAATATATTTAGTTGAATAATTTAACTGCATGACAGCTTTTTCCCACAATAAGACAAAATTCATTTAAAACCCACTTTCATAAAGGTATAAGAGATGGACTTAGAGATATTTTTCACTTCTCTCTCTTTCCACTATTACACTATTGCTCTCGCTCTAGTTCCAGAATATCAAACGTTCTTATAATTTCCTTACCCTAATTAACCAGCCCTCAAATTCCGACTCGGTAAGCATCAATTGATGATTTTCTGACATTGATTATATGGATTTGGGCAGTTAATTTTTATTTTAACTAACTCTTTGTTATATGTGTAGGTTATTAATTTATCGAAGCACAGGTTCTTAAAGACATTTCATCTCTTTACTTATTCAAATTATAACCTCAAATGTGTCAAAGTTATGAAATTTATGACTAATTTGTGCTTTGAATATATTTTTGTTTGTGTATGTACAGATATGGCGGATGAACCAACATATCCCTTTGAGAAGAATCACAACAAGTGCGCTCTACTCCAAATCACACAAGATAATGGACCGGTAGCGCTGATGATAAGATGGCTTCAATTGTCAAGCTTACGATTTTCGTTGACGGAGTGCCCTATTATATATAGAAATCGTCAGTTGGATTTCTGGTACTCTGCTGAATTACATGACGCTGAAGGAGGTAGGCGTATAGAGGCTACCGTGGCAAACCATGAGGTCACGATAACTGAACGACTATTACTAGCATCTCTACAGTTACACGATGATGATCATAACCTAATCTACTTCTCCATTGATCATTTATTGAAGATATTTCAGGAGACGATGGGTTAACAAGGCAATGTCCATGAGGGATAGTTTCAAAAGGGGATGTTTCCTAACCTTTACAGGTTCGTGATACATCACATTATTCAAGGATATGCACCAAGGAAAGAATCTTGGACGTTAATGTGCCCTGATTTGGCAAATGCCACTATGGCGGTTATATATAATCTGCCATTCAACCATGGTTAATTGACAACAATGTGGCAATTATGCCTGTACCAAAATTAAGTTCTGAGGAGGAAGAGGAGGAATGCTGATTTGATGAAAGAAAATGATGATCTAAAAGCTCAGTTGGCACAAACCTTAAAACGAATTCAAGCCCTGGAGGCTGAGGTTCTCAACTGTACCAAAACAGGGGGAGAATATTTATGTTTCCGAGGAGGTTGTGAATGTGGATGTGAATGTTGAAGATGGTTTAAAAACCTTTTTGTAGTGCATATGGTGAGAGTGATGATGATGATGATAGTGTAGGAAGAGGATTTGATGATGATGGTTATGAAGGAGACAAATCTGATGTTGGTGAACAAAAGTATGATGCTGCTGATACTATAACCAAAAAGAAGAATGTGGTTGAGGAAGTTGCTCATAAGGAGATGAATGTTGATGAGAATGTGGATGGGCTTACAGAAAACATTTTAACCACTGAAGCCATAGCAATAGCTGATATTGGCACTGAAACTCTAACTGACATAATTATTGATGAAGGTGCGGAGACTGAGGAAGTAATTTTAACTGAAGAAAATGAAAATGTTGAAACTTCCAAGAATATCAGTGAGGATGAGGAGGATATGAGGAATCTGATGGATGATATTGAAAACTTTCCCAATGAATCGGATGAGATGATGGAATCTGAGGAGGAAAGAAAGAGGAAGGCAAACGGCAAATCCGTTGCTCAAGATGAAGAGCAAGTGGAACATATAAAAACCATTGATGATGTATTGAACACTGATGAAGATGAGCAAGCTGCCAAAAGGCATGCTGATACGTTGTTGGAAATATTGGAGAGAGAGAGAGAGAGAGTATTGCAAGATCCATGACTGAACAAGAGTTTGTTGAACAAGAAACTCTATTTGTGCAAGCCCATATCTCAACATTAAATGAAGAAGGAGAGGTCGAGCAAGAAGTTATTGAGGTACTGATTAAAATGAAACAAGTGGAAGAGGTTGATAATACACTGGCAATGGTGATTGATGATGCTGGAGAATCTGTAACCAAGATTCTCTCTAAAAAATGGTTAAAACAGGCTAAAGATGTCTCCAAAGAAAAAGATATTGGGGTGACTAACAGAGAAGGGAAGTTTGATAAGAAATATACTAGGAGAAGATGCAGGTATGATGGAAGAGACTACAGTGATGATGAACTTGAGAAAAAACAGTCCAAAAGGGCTGATGAGCCTGAATATTTTGTGGAAAGCCCGAAAGATAAGGAAAGTCTTATACAACCTGTTCCTTTGCAAGTGGTTATGCCTGAAGATGAGCCTGATAAAAATAAACCACGGATTGAGGCTCTAGATGAATCAACTGAAGATGATGATGATACTTCTCATGATGATATTGTAAATGATGATGTTGTTAATGATCATACTGTTGACTCCCCAAACATTGTCATGACTGATGAACAAAGGGAGAATATACAGATTATGTTGGATAATGCAAGGAGAAACCATCCTTTGATTGTGAGTTTGATTAAACATGGATACAAATTTTGAACTTTGGCTCCTATATCAGATGAGGAGTTGCAAATATTGGTGGATAAAGAGGCAGATGAGATAAAGAAAAGGATGGAGAAGAAGAACTGTGATTCTCACAAATATAGAACTTACTTGAGAATGCATGGTTTGTCTGACAAAGACTTGAGTAAAATGAAATTTGCTGAATTGGAAGAACATTACAAAATGAATATGGATAGGGTAGAGAGAGGAATAGGAAAGATTGAAAAGAGAAAAAAGTCAAAAAGAGAATATTGATGAGTTACTGAAGAGGTTTGGAGGCAAGTGCAAGTATCTGATTGATAGAGGCATGGCAATGGAGTTGGTTGACAATCTAACAAAAGCACTGGTTGAATCTTACTTCAAAAGGTTATCAAAGAAAGATGAAACTGACAAATCTATTAAAAGGCCAAGAATTGTTACTTTGGCGGAAAAAGAAAAGGCTGAAAAGAAGAAGTGGGAAGATGAACAACTCAAATTTCTTGAAAGATTAATGGAGGCAAGGGGGAGATTGACTGAGATCCAAGGAATGAGTAGAAGTGAGAATTAGCCTTGTACTTGTCTTAGATAGAAATGGATGATCAAGAGAAAGGTCAAACTTCAAAAGCTTCCAAAGTTCATGTGTGCAAGTAAAACCTGAACAAATTGAACACATGGATCCATGGGATGATGAGAACAAAATCAAGACCCTAAAAAGGCTAATGATGAGCAAAGGGATGTCTGAAAATGTGTTTGATAACTTGGGAAAGGCTCAATTGAAATAATTATTTTATGAAGAAAATGATGAATGGGAGAGACTAGAGGCTGAATAGAGAAATCCTAGAAAATTCGAAGTTGGGCCAAGGGAAGGAAGATTTGTCCCTGCTGGTAAACATGGAGATGGGAGAGTGATGGGAATGATTACAATACTAGCAAGAGAAGGAGGTTAAAAGATCCTTGACTTGATGATGATGCCAGTAGAGATGGTTAATGCTCTGTATGAGAAGAAATTTGGGGATTTGAGGGCCACTAAACCCAAAAAGGCAATTCCTTCAAGGCCCTCAGTCTCAAGAGTCCAAATTACTACCACAAGAGTTGTACACCAAAGACAACATAGGCCACCATCTGATGTGGACCTACCTAAAAAGCTCTTCTTATAACTCTGTATCTGAAACTCTGAAGGTGACTATGAAAAGTGGGAGAGTTGAAAGAAATCATTTTCAAGAATGATTTTGCTAATTTTAAAAGGGAACAACTGGAGGAGATGGCAACTACGGAACTGTATGATTACCATTACAGTCATAGGTTTGCAGGAAGACAAAAAAATGAATTATCTAAACATCTCAAGGAGGAGGCCAGGAAAGGCTTCCCTATGCTAAGCAAAAAAGAGGTAGTGGGAATTTTCTGAATATGAGAAAACCAGAAGGGCCAAAAGATTGAAGGATATAAGATATGCTGAAATTGACTACATTTCAAAAGTAAAGAATAAAGACCCTTTGGCAAACATCATGGTATGTATAAGCATGAGGAGACAGATGACAAGGCCTAACCTTGAAGTCCACAGAAACGGGGAGGATTGCCAGAATTGACTATAAAGAACAAGAGGAATCCTACATTCTCAGAAACTTTGATGGACTTGCCTTGGGCATCATTAAACAATATGACGATTTGACATTCCTACATGATGATGACTTGGAAGATATTATGAGGTGGACTGTGCCTGACAACCACCCTTATCATCTGGAATTATTTTTGTTCACGGAAAGAGCTGGAAGTGCAAAGTTAGCAAGAAGGCAAAAAGACAAGCAGCCTCAAGATCGAGAAGATAAGATCATGTTTCTAGCTTAGGTTTGATTTGTAATGTCCACTAAACAGAATTTCCAACTTGTGATATTTTCATTTTGATATGTAATTTTCATTTTGAAATTTGATGTGTATTTTAACTAAGTGTACGTAACCATAGAGATGTTTTGGTACAGCTGAGGTGTTCCAATCTAGGGGGAGATTGTTGGGTCAAATATTCGACAAGAAAAGACAAATGAAGATTGGAATCTTCTCAACCTCTTGAAATTGGCTATGTATGGATATCGAGCACACTTAGGCCACCGAGTAAGCTTTCACTTTTCCTAGCAGGGTATTTTTCCTTCCGGGCAAGGTTATCTTCTGGAAGTCCTCTTAAGTGACAATCTAAGCAGGGTTCACTTTGTCTAGCGATGTTGTTCTTCAAGTCAAGCATGGTTTGTTTCCGAGCAAAGTCTTGACTAAACCAAGCTAAGGAAACCAAGTACTTTGGGAGATCTAGAAAGGTTTATTATTAATAAAAAGTGGGTCCCAGCAAGCTTGAAGTAAGTTGATAAAGAAATATTTTCATGACTTATTCTAGCAAGGTTCAACTCCGAGTAGGCTACAGTACTACCAGCATAGCTACAGTGTTACCAGCACACTTGAGTTTGTTCAATAAGTTATTTATTAACAAAGAGTTGAAGGGATCCATGAAGAACAAGTTTGCTTGTAGGATCATCTCGAGCAAAGTTTGCAATGGTCAAGAGGATTGAAATCGACTAGGTTAATATTTTCTAAGGAAAATATTCTAAGTAAAGTCTACCCGGAGAACTAATTCCCAACACACTTTGGTTACCAGGTCTGCTCAAAGAAGACAAAAGCTACAAAGCTTACCTAAAGACCTGTTTTATACTTCAATTTTTTTATATGTTTCTATGATTATGTATCAATTATTAGGGTTTTTAGAAGGAATGACAGCTGTCAGGTGGCAAGCCTATAAATAGAATAATATGGGGCACACCTTGAGAGGAGACGACACAGCTTTTCAGGCAACTTTAAGTATACCTGATTTATTCCTGAAAACGATTGTGACGGCTATCCTTAAAATCGTACGGATAAAACATTCCTTACTGAAACCCTGATTTATTCTCGTTTGTATTGCTATTATATGAATGAAAATCTTTTGAGTTACAGTCTGTGTTTGTTACATTTATTGTCTATTAAGCAACATTTAATGTTGTGACAAACTGAAAAAGTTTTTTGCCTTTCTCAGGCAGCCATAGCGACATGACACAAATTTTCGGGACGACTATTCTTTCAACAAGGGAATGATGTGACACTCGTCAATTTCAGGTTAACTCCATTAACCCGAACTCCGTTAATTCAAACTCAAGATCACATGAACCATGTCATTCCAGTTAACACATTCCTCATTACATTTAATTAGTAAATTAAATGTGACAATCATTAGACAAATAGTCTTTCGAAGTTTCACCGAACCACACACGAGTCGACTCAAACCGTTGGTGAACAAACAACAATTAATACAAACAAGTGCTTGTTATAAATACATATTATGTTTATATGTGACTACGTGCTTGCATGTGTGGCATCATATCATGGATGAAATAAACTAGTAGTGCTAAGAATTAAGTTAAGTAGAAGTTTAGGGTGCAACTTGTAACATGTAATATAATTAAAAATATATAAATAACTTAATAACCAAACCCTAATTCCCCCATCCCTTGCTCATGGCATCCCCCCCCCCCCCCCGTCTTTTTGATCGACCAAAACCACATACACACATACATATAAAAATTTTACAAGCTTGTTTGAAGGTCCCCCCCCCCCCCGTCTCTTTGATCGACCGAAACCACCCCGTCCCGTAAACGACTGTTTTGCTTCTATTTTGTTTGACACTGGAGCTGATAGGAGTTTTATGTCGAAATTATTTTGTAAATTGTTAGACTTAACCCCGACACTGTTAGATGATAAGTTTTTTGTTGAATTAGCTGACGGTAAGTTTACATAAACAACACATGTACTAGCGGGATGTAAATCGAAACTGTCGGGTCATACCTTCGACATCGACCTCGTACCCTTTATACTTGGTAGTTTCGACGTTGTTTTCGGCATGGACTGGGTATCCGAGAATAGAGCTGAGATTATATGCCATGACAAGATAGTTCATATCACTACTCCTTCCGGCGAAACCATCTCCATACAGGGCGAGAAAAACGACATGACTACTAGCATCATCTCGCTCATGAAGGCGTTGATTTACTTACGAAAGGGTCATCCGGCGATTTTAGCTAATGTTATTGGGAAACCCGCGGAGGAGAAGCACATCGAAGACATACCGATTGCGTGAGATTTTCCGGAAGTCTTCCCGGAATATTTCCCAGGAATCCCACCAGTTTGACAAGTCGAGTTCCAAATCGACTTAACCCCCGGTGCTGCACCCATAGAAACGAGCCCCATATCGGCTCGCACCGGCAGAGCTTCAAGAATTCTCCACTCAGTTACAAGACTTATTGGATAAAGGTTTCATCCGACCCAGCTCATCACCATGGGGAGCCCCTATCCTATTTGTTCGAAAGAAAGACGGGACTTTCCAAATGTGCATCGACTATCGGTAGCTGAACAAGGTGACAGTCAAGAACCGTTATCCCTTACCCCGAATTGATGATCTGCTCGACTAGTTTCAGGGATCGAGTTACTAATCGAAGATCGATCTGAGACCTGGTTTCCACCAGTTAAGTGTACGTGAAGAAGATATTTCAAAGACGGCTTTCAGAACTCAGTACGGTCACTATGAGTTTTCAGTTATGCCTTTCGGCTTAACCAATTCACCGGCCGTATTCATGGACCTCATGAATAGAGTATGCAAGGCGTATCTCAAAAAATTTGTTATTATTTTTATTGACGATATCCTCATCTACTCCAAGAACAAAACCGACCATGAAGAACACCTAAGGTTAATCCTGGAATTACTAAAGAGGGAACAATTGTACGCTAAGCTCTCTAAATGTGAATTTTGTCTTCGCGAGGTTCACTTCTTGGGACATGTGATCAATGAGAGTGGTATCGATGTCGATCCAGGCAAGGTAGAGGCCATCAAAAACTGGGAAGCACCTAAGACTCCGACTGAGGTACGACAGTTCCTAGGACTGACTTGATACTACCGACGTTTCATCGAGGGATTTTCAAAAATTGCTCTACCCCTCACCGCAATGACACACAATGGTACTAAATACAATTGGGGTAACGCACAGGAGTCTGCTTTCCAAATTTTGAAAACAAAGCTCTGCAGCGCGCCTATCCTAGCCCTACCCGAGGGAACAGAAAATTTTGCGGTACATTGTGACGCATCGATACAGGGTTTCGGCTTCGTGCTAATACAACTTGAGAAAGCTATAGCCTATGCCTCTCGAAAACTACGGGTACATGAGAAGAACTATACGACCCATGACTTGGAACTCGGAGCTGTAGTGTTTGCCCTTAAGATATGGAGACATTACTTGTATGGTACCAATTTTACTATTTACACCTGCACAAGAGTCTCCAACTTATCTACGATCAAAAGGAGTTTTTACATGCGACAGCGTCGTTGGGTCAAGCTACTTAAGGATTATGATTGTGCCATCAAATACTACCCGGGCAAGGCCAATGTAGTGGCCGATGCTCTTAGCAGGAAGGAAACCCTTAAGCCTAGACGAGTGCGAGCATTACAACTCACGATTCATGCCAACTTACCTAATCATATTCGTGATGCTCAACTCGAAGCTTTGAAAGACGAAAACCACCCATCAAAACTCATGCGGGGGCATGGATAAGCAACTTGAAACCAAATCGGAGGGGGTCCGATATTTTGAAAACAGGATTTGGATACCTCGTTACGGAGACTTGAGAAATCTGGTGATGGACGAGGCACACAAATCCCGATATTCCATTCACCCTGGCTCAGACAAAATGTATCATGACCTGAAAGTACTTTATTGGTGGCAAAACATGAAAGCCGACATTGCCACCTATGTGAGAAAATGTTTGACCTGTGCAAGAGTCAAGGTGGACTTCATCACATGACTGCCCAAAACACCGACGGGATGCAATACCATCTGGGAGATCGTTGACTGGTTGACTAAGTCTGCACATTTCCTAGCGATCAAGGAATCGGACAAGATGGAAAGACTGACTCGCATCTACATGAAAGAAGTAGTGGCTAGACACGGAGTGCCTGTCTCCATCATATCAGATCGAGACCCATGTTTCACTTCGCACTTTTGAAAGTGACTACATAGCGCAGTAAGCACATGCCTTGATATGAGCATAGCATACCACCCTCAAACGGATGGGTAAAGTGAACGCACCATTCAAACCTTGGAAGACATGTTTCGTGCATGCGTATTGGATTTCGGAAGGAGTTGGGAACCCCACTTGCTCATGGTATAGTTTTCGTTTAATAACAACTACCATGCCAGTATTAAAGCAGCTCCGTTTGAAGCGTTGTACGGACGAAGGTGTCGATCGCCCCTTTGCTGGGCAGAAGTGGGTGACAGCCAAATAACTGGCCCAGAGTTAGTACTTGAAACTTCAGTAAAGATTGTCCAAATCCGAAATCGCATGGCAGCAGCACGGGATCGCCAAAAGAGCTACGCCGACAAGCGCCGGAAACCTCTGGAATTCTAAGTGGAAGACAAGGTTTTACTGAAAGTCTCACCTTGGAAGGGTGTAGTTCGTTTTGTGAAGCGAAACAAACTCAATCCACGATACGTTGGCCCATTCCGAATAACCGAACGTATTGGCCCGGTAGCGTACCAATTGGATTTACCAGCAGAGCTCAGTGGTGTAAATAATGTTTTTCATGTATCCAACTTAAAGAAATGCCTTTCTAATGAAACACTAGCAGTTCCTTTTGGCGAATTGCTAGTTGATGAATAGTTACGTGTTATCGAAGAATCAGTCGAAATCATGGATTGGGAAACCAAAACACTCAAACACAGCAAGATTCCCATCGTTAAAGTTTGTTGGAACTCAAGACGTGGACCATAGTTCATTTGGGGAATGCGAGGATCAAATGATGAAAAAGTATCCCCACCATTTAAAAGGGTTAACCAAGCACCGAAAACCGCGAAAGCCAAGAAACCATTAGAAACCACCGGAGGTATGAATTAAATTTCGGGATGAAATTTATTTCAACAGGGGGATGATGTGAGAAACTGAAATTTTTTTTTGCCTTTTTTAGGCAATTATCGCGACATGACACAAATTTTCGGGATGAAAATTCTTTCAACAACGGAATGATGTGACACTCGTCAATTTCAGGTTAACTCCGTTAACCCGAACTCCTTTAATTCAAACTCAAGATCACATAAACCATGTCATTCCAGCTAACACATTCCCCATTGCATTTAATTAGAGTTTAAATTAAATGTGACAATCATTACACAAATAGTCTTTCGGAGTTTCACCGAACCACACTCGAGTCGACTCAAACCGTTGGTGAATAAGCAATAATTAATGCAAACAAGTGTTTGGTATAAATACATATTATGTTTATATGTGACTACATGCTTGCATGTGTGGCATCATATCATGGATGAAATAAACTAGTTGTGTTAAGAATTAAGTTAAGTAGAAGTTTAGGTTGCATTTTGTAACATGTAATATAATTAAAAATATATAAACAACTTAATAACCTAACACTAATCCCCCCACCCCTTGCTCACGGCAGCCCCTCCCCCCCTCTTTCATCGACCGAAACCACACAAACACATACATAAAAGTATTTTTCAAGCTTGTTTGAAGGTCCAAGGTGCTAACTAGGTAAATTAAACAGTCTATCTAGTATATTCTATTGATTGTTTGCATCATTACACATGTTAATCAAAAACCTAAATCTTAAAGTTAATGATTATTGATGAGTTAGGGTTTATTGGTGTGTTTGTTGATGAACACTAGTGAATTGATAACTAGTTGTATTGTTATTGATTGTTAATTGCATGTTTCTTTGAAATTGAATCTTTGAGTAAACCCTAAATTTACATGAAAAGTGTAATTGAGATGCATGGTTGATGGATTATGGGTCTAGAGGATTGTATGCATGATTAATTGTTTATAGGTTATTATTTTGTTGAAGTTTGGTGAAAACTGATGCTGGATAGAATCATAGATGCGTGTTAAAACTGTTGTAACTTGATGTTAATGATACGTTTTGAAATGATTATCGATTCTATTATGTAGAAGGTTGGGTCTAGTTTCTAAAGAATCGAAGTTTATAATTTTTGGACGTGTGGATGTAACTTTTTATTAATTTATAAATTGGTTGTGCAGTTCTGATTCGGGAAGACTTCTTATAGGCTGTTTTGCTAATAGTATATCTCACAAACGACAAGACCAATTGAGTTGATTCCATTTCTGGAACTTAATAATTGAGTGTGGAATATAACCCAATTGGCCTTTCATTAATTGAATTAACCATGTAATGGGACTGGTCAAAAACCTTTTGTTGCGCATGATAATGACTGTTGTGTACCTACTGTGTTGTTTTGATTTTTGTGATAAAACCGTACATGCTAAAAATATAATAAAAATATTTCCCGAAACCAAACTCACGTGCTCATATTTTGAATAGCCAAATAGAGTCACACTTGTTTCACAAACGTAACACGAACACACCTCATGCATAACTTTATATGTGTCGTGTCTAGAGACTAACTCATGGTTCAAAACACTTAGAAATCTCATTTTTGTTTTATAGCATTAGTGAGGATTTCTTTTACGAACGCTTTTTCTCGGACTTCAGTAACTTCGCAAACAGTGAGTTTCACGGCCCCTTTCACCCCTTTTAACGTTTTAATTAGGGGAGATAACATACTCCAACGCTATAGATTTCGATTATTATGTGTATATCACTTGTAAGACTAAGTGGCAACAAACCAACTAAGTCCTTATGAAATAATCGAACCGGTTAATATTGGATAATAGCGAGTCAGTGTTGAGTAGTACTACTGGGTTTGTCAAACCCCACCCGACTCTAAACTCGACTGTAGGTTGAGTGGGTGAAATTTTTGCTAACACATTACCATGGTCGTGGTTGACATGGTGGCAAGGAAAACGTATAATCAGTCAGCTTCGGTGTCGAACACTTAGTAATACATGCTTGATAGGTTAGCTACCTTTTGATATATATTGACATAACTCTATCTGGTAACGCTAAAACGCAATGATTATTTTACTTAAACCTGTGAACTCACCAACCTTGTGTTGACACTTTTAGTATGTTTATCTCAGGTAGACGAAGCGGGCGTGCGGTTTAGGACATGCATGCACTATTCTCAAATGTTTTAAATTGCTTTTAACTTTATAATATCAACTGTTGCTTTAAGTCGTCCTGTGTTGGCGCAACAATTTACATTACTATTTACGCTTATGCACTTATTTCAGACTTGTATGTCTTTGTTTGTTTTTAAAAGACTTTAATAATGATGTTTGATATAACTAATGACTTCGATCCTGTTAGTTCATACCTTCTAACGGTAGAATTCTATTAGTGGATTTTGAGGGTGTGGACAAATGTGTTAGTGATTTCGCCATTAACATATTATTGTTCTTACCATAAATAGCAAGTCGTTAACCTTCTTGTGATCAACACTTAACCATGTGGGTTGCGACATTGAGTGGTGTGAGTGACTTATTGATATATTCAGGACCGACATTCATTCCTTAAATCTGAGGATTTAACGGGAATGGAATTCATGCAAAAGATAGAAGAAAGGGAATATGACTTGAAGTGTCAGAAATCATCAAAAGATAATCAACATCCAACTTTGTATAGAGGTTCTTTACCATTAAGCACCTTAACAGCTCAAATCAATGCTTTCCTATCTCAGACTTCACAAGAAATGCCATGTTCAATAAATGAAAAAATGCCAAATGTTTGTTTCATGGCATCTTTGGGTGAAACAATTGTTCTGGTGGAACAAATACTCCATTTTCTGGAAATGCTTCAGCTCAACCACCAAATGTGAACATGAAAGAAGCTTAACAACACTTTGTTTTCTAAGTGCTTTCATGATTTCGTATGAAAATCTGGTGAGTGGTAAAATTGCCACAAGTGAGTTTACTGGTGAAGACTATGGCCAGATCAATTCGGAGGATTTGGAGTTAATGGATTTGAAATGGAATATGGAAATGATTGTTTGTAAGGTAAAAAGGTTCATGCAGAGAACGGGAAAAGATCTACCTACCTTGAATAAGAGGGTTCGTTTTGACAAGCTTAAGGTAAGATGTGTTAGAGCATTTTTGTCTAATTCTAGGTCTAGTGGGCTTAATATGTCATTTTGTATTTTGTAAAGGGCTAAAGTCTCAACAGATGAAAGTATTAAAAGTGAAACATATAAGTAAGGGGACTTATATGCTTATACGCCTGTATAAGCTTATATGGAGCCTAATCTTATACGTTGGCACTAATCATCTATATATAGGACTTTTCATGTTAGATTCAAATCTGTTGGACCAATTGTAATTCAGTTTGTACTTTCAAGTCATATCAATATACTGAGTATTAAGAGTGTTTGTGTTGTAATAGCTTTATGAAATATTTCCGCTATATCATATCGTATAGTAAATATAATTGTTTCAATCCTATTCATTACGATTCTACATACATGATGTTTAGCATGATAAGGATCACATTCTTACTAGTGGTATCAGAGCGTTTGGCTCATATTTACTACTGATTACAGCACATTCAAGGTTAAATTAATGAATTATTGAAGTTTTCGAAGTCAACGAGCATACAGAACACTAATTCATCAATTATTCAAATATTATTGGAAGAATTTTACAATTCGATTGGTCATTATGATCGTAATTACAGACGATGTTTCTGCAAGAGTGAATTAGATTATCTATGATTCAAAATCAAGTTTCAGTTTCAAACATGGTCAACAGTTCCATCTAGCGTATATGTTTTCTGTTAGGCAGTTACACATATGTATAAGTTTCAACGCATAAGTTGTTACAGTGCATAAGAGGTTATCCGTTTGCGGTTACATGCTGATTTCAAGTTATACGTTGGTGTTACTAGTTTTTGAAGCATATCCGTTGAATCAAGTTTATACGGGTAGCAAGGTTATACGGTAGTTCTATTTTATACGTTGTTCCAGGTTACACGTTTGAGGTTACACTTTTGGCAAGAGTTCTACATTTGAGTTTTTAAAATGGAATATTTATACGCGTTTGTTTCACATGCTTCACCGATTATTCAAAACATAACCTTGGATAATGAAATGGGGGCATCAAACAAGCCCCCAAAGCTGCTTAGAATGGAAGATTATCCTAACTAGGCCAATAAGTTTGAAACGTTTGTACAAGTCGTGAACTATGATGCATGGGAGGCCGTTGAAGTTGAGTACATCATACCGAAGAATGAAAATGGTACCTGTCATAGGTTATCACAAATTCCTGATGGAGACAACACTTGTTTCATGCGTGAGAAAAAGATGGTGAACTTATTTCAACAATCTATCAAATCTGAGATTTTTCAACTCCTGCAACATAATGGATCTGGTTATTCAATATGGTAGGCTCTTATGAACAAAGATCATGGTAATGCTGACATGAGAAAATCAAAGATGAATTTGATCAAAAAGGAGTTTGACATATTTACCATGGTCAAAGGTGAAACTATGCCTCAAATGATTGAAAGATATTGTCATCTAGTGAACAAGATGAAGAGATTAGGAATTAACAAAGAAGACTTTGAGTATATTGATAAGCTAGCTGATGCTTTGCCTAATGACTGGAGTAATTTTATCATCATTCAACAATCAAATCCAGTAGCTTATGCAAGACTCACTTTAGCTCGATTCATTGAGAAATTGGAGGTAAACAAACTTGAGTTGAGAAAGAAACAGAAAATGAAAAATTCATCTACTGTTCATGACATTGGTTTGTATTTCAGTTCTTCACGATCCGTGATTGCACCAAGTCAAAATATTCAAACTTCATATGTGGCTAATAGCAGTTTTGTTGGAAGTTCTTCTCAAACCAACATACCTCATTTCACAAGTTCTTATATTGGTACCAATGCTTCAACCGATTTTTCTGAACAATCATCGAAGACAACAAGTCCACCTTCTGTTGTTGTACAATGCAATATCGCTGTGAATATTATAAACAATCATGGACTTACTATGGAAAATTTTCAAGAGCACATGGCATTTCTGGGTTATGTTTTGGAGTCATATGAATGCTTAATCGCTGGTTGTATTGTCTAATATTATGACCAGATTGATCCAGAAGAGATGGATATACTGGACATCCGTTGGTGCATGGCGAGTGTGGTTAGGAGGAATCACTGGAAAAAATTGTTTGGAAGGAACTACTGCTAAGCTGGGTTTTGACAAGTCAAAGGTTAGATGCTTTAGATGTAAAGAAAAAGGACATTTCAAGAGGGAGTGCACCAATCCTGAAATTGTTGATTCAACACTTAATCTGTTTAGCCGAGACTAAAACTGACAAGAAATTTATCATCAAAGCTCACCAACACAAGCTGAAAAGAAACAAGAAGCTTCATCTTCAAAGGCTTGCCATGCTCAACTTGATGAGGGGTTCAACTGGAATTCGGTGGTCCACAAAGCTAATGTGGCAGAAATTGTTGGTGAATGTTCTAAAAAACAAGAGGACAAAATTGATGAAGAGATTGGAGGTGTCATTGAAGGAATGAAGGATACTAAAGAAGAAATTTCTTCTGAGGAGTCTCCAAAAAGCTTTGAATCTATTCCCAATGAATTCTTATTCATATTTACTACCTGATGTCTTTGAAAGTTTTGCAGGTTGGTTCAATGGCGAAGAAGTGCCACATGGGAAGATAGACTTTGGAAGTGATGATGAGCTAGAGGAAGAAATTAGTGAGACTGATTTTGCATCAAAGATTGAATCAAAGTCAAAATTTAAATGGTTGATCAAGAAGGAATTCATATTGAGAATGATGCTTCTGTACTTCAAGCTAACATGGCTAGTCAGGTAAAATTTGTGACAATCGTCAATTTCAGGTTAACCTCGTTAACTCAACTCCGTCAATTCAAACTTTAAGATTGTTGAATCTTTAACGCACACTTCATTACATTTAAACTAGGGTTTAAATGACGCTTAACACTTACTACATGTGTAGTCTTTCGGGATTTGCACCGAAACGCAAACGAGTTAACGCAAACGATTGACAAATAAACGACAAACGTCAAGACACTAATTATATGATTATTATGTGTTAGGATTATGTGCTATGTGATAATAGTATGGTCATGTAACTTATTGTTCAAGTATGATGGAATGTTCTAGAGAAAAACAACAATTGGAAGTTTAGGGACTAGAATGTAACTTGTTGGCTTATAAATATAACATAAACTCTAAACCCTAACTATTATTATTATTATTAATAACCTCCGATCGGAAATCCCTTCCTCCCTACTCACGGCTGCCGTCCACAATCTTCCACACACACACATCAAATCAAGAGTTTAATCCAAGAACTAGGTGCTAGGAAGGTATACTTGATCATCCCTTACCTCCTTGTTGTGTAATTTTGATGTTTAATGAGTTGTATGCAAACCCTAACTCAGCCGATTCTAGGTGTTATATGATTAATATGATTCTTGATAGTTGGATGATAGATTAATATGATTCTTGATGTTGTTACATGATTCATTGATTGTCTTTGATTTGAATTAGAACACAAACCATAATCTTGTATGTATGGTATGATTGATATGCATGGATAGTAGTTATAGTATCTAGAAGGTTATATGGATGCATGATAGTTCATAGGTTATGGTTATGTTGAGTTTTGATGTGAACAGATTCTGGACAGAATGTATATACGATGTTTAACTGACTGTAACGAAGTGTAAACGTGAAAATTTATTGAGATTGTGGGTACTGCAGTAAACTAGGTTGAGTCTAGTTTCTATAAAGTATAAATTCGTAATTTTTGGATAAGTAGAAGTATACTTTTATGATTTTACAAAAACGTGATGCAAAGCTGAGCTGTTAGACCTGCTGTTAGGTTATATTGTAAATACTATATCTCATGAACTACGAGGCCAATTGGGTTGGTTCCACTTTTGGAAGTTGACTCATTGAGTCAGGAACCAAACCCAAGTGGTCTTGCATTTATTGGATTTTTCGTTTAACGGGAATTGCAAATAATATTCTGTTGTGCATGAATCTGACTGATATAAGTTAGCTGTAATGTTTTGATCATTATGAACAATCTATATGGAATAAAAATAAGATAAAAGATGTTCTGGAAACCTAAGATATGTATGCTTCTGTGGTAATTTTTGGTGAATTAATTGAGACGTTATAATCGGTGAACTAGTACAATCTTTCAAGTAGAAATTCTGTCATAACGAAACTAGCTGCTGAGTTGTATAGGAATGCATGAAATATGGTAGTTTCTATATAATTGTTGTAATTTTGACCAAAATACCCTTGCGGGGAAATAGTTGCTAGTTGATTGCCATGAATTGACCAAATTACCCTTGCGGGAAATATTGGTTAGTTAGTCTTTGTTTGTTGACCAAATTGCCCTTACGGGAATTATTGCTAGTAAGTAGGTTATTAACACATGACACGGAAGTAATTGCTCACTCATATGTCGTATCACGATTGTACTTGTAGAGTCACACACAATACACAAACGAAACATGTTACGTGCATAGGTATTAT
Source organism: Bidens hawaiensis (assembly GCF_021521415.1). Lineage (NCBI taxonomy): Eukaryota > Viridiplantae > Streptophyta > Magnoliopsida > Asterales > Asteraceae > Bidens > Bidens hawaiensis. The sequence goes on from NW_027501713.1 coordinate 65,410, forward strand.
GTGCCGAGTCTAGAGACTCGTTAAACGTTCCGATACTTAGAAAATCTCCTTGTTGTTTTAGAACGCTAGAGAGTTTTCTACGACGCGCATCACTCGGTGATCTAGATCGGATATTCTTCGCAAACAGTGAGTTCACTTTACCCCACTCTTAAACTGCTTTCAAACGTTTTCACTTGGGGGAGATAACATACTCCGATAAACATATTTTCTGAGATAAACGCATATGAAAGATTTTGTTATAAATTATATATCACTTGTAAAGGCTAAGCGGCATTTGTAACAACTTGAAGTCCCACACATCGGACCGGTTAATATTTGGAATAGCGAGTCACTTTTGGGTAGTACTACTGGGTTTGACAAACCCCACCCGACGTTATAGCTCAACTGGAGGTTGAGTGGGTGTAAATTTGGGCTAACACATACCATGGTCTGGAGGACCTGGTGACGGGCACTTGATAAACAGTCAGCTTCGGTCGCGAACCACTTAGCAATACTTGTTGTATAGATTAGCTACCTATCGATATATAATTTAACATAACACTATCTGGTAATGCAACACTTAAACGTTGTAACATGGTTACACGCTCAAACGTCGTAACGAGGTTACGAAATACTTAAACGTTGTAACATGGTTACACGCTCAAACGTCGTAACGAGGTTACGAAATACTTAAACGTTGTAACGTGGTTACACGCTCAAACGTCGTAACGAGGTTACGCAACATTTAAACGTCGTAACGAGGTTACGCAAAACGCTAAACAATTTATCTTATTTTACTTGTGAACTCACCAACCTTGTGTTGACACTTTTAGTATGTTATTCTCAGGTAGCCGAGGCGGGCGCGCGGTTTAGGAGCAGGCATTATTGAAAACACTTTTATTCTGCAAATTTAAACTTAAACAGTTACTTTTGGTTTTTAAGTCGTCCTGCGTGACGCAACTTTTGAATTAAGGTTTTACGCTTCCGCATTTACTTTCATTTAAACGTTTTTCTTTGGTTTGGTTATAACTAATGATTCCGATCCTGCCAGTTCACACCCTCTGACGGTAAAACTCCGTTAGTGGATTTTGAGGGTGTGACAAAATTTTCTTCTGATGAATTTCAACGCATTTGTAAATCACATGAAGAAAAAGAATTTGTTATTAATTCGTTAATAACAGATTTTAACTTGCTTAAAAATGATTATAACAAAATGTGTCTTGATTTTCAAAATGTGAAAGAGGCTTATGACAAGCTTCAAAAGTGTGAGAAAAATTTGTGGAACAAAATTTTGCAAGATGAAAAAACTATTACTATGCTCACTCACACTGTTAATGAAAAGCAAATTGCCATTAATAGATATGCGGATAAAAATCTGAATTAAAAAGGGAATTAGAATTGATTAAAATAGAAGTTGAACGTGTTGAAACAAAAATGACAAGTTATTCAGCTCCTAGATATGTTTTGGATCATATTATTCCAATAGAGATTCCAAAATATCATGTTGTTCCGCCTCCTATCTGGAGTTCCTATGTTCCAAAAGAACCCAAAGGATTTATCAAGGCGCTGAATGTGGTGTCTGATTCACCACAACATGATACTTCTTGTGATGAACATGGTGTTCATAGTTATGAGTGTGATAGTGAGGTTGGTAAGAAAACAACTAAATTTGTGATGGATGAATCTAAAAGTTCGTAACAAGATAGCATTAAAAGTGGTAATCAATCTGAGAAAACAAAACCCAAATCAAATGGTAAAAATGGTAGATATGGTAATCAAAATTAAAGTTTTGCTAAAACCAGTTTTTATTATAAACGAAAGGGTATTGGTTTCAAAGAAAATAATCAAAGGCCTGAAAAACCACAAAATGGTTTTCAAAAGATTGTGTTTGTGAAAGTTGAGACCTCTGAGGCTCAAAAAGAGGCGATCTTTAAAATGAAATCAAATGATGAGTTTTACAAACTCAAAGCTGAAAGAGAAAGTCAAGAGAATCATGGTCATTCTGTTAACAAATTTGTTGATAAAATAAAGTGTTTCTATTGCAATGAGGAAGGACACGTTTTCTATTCGTGTCTTAAAAGATTTAATCAAAAAGGTAAACATGTGGTGAAAAAAAAAGCCATATGTTAAAGTTCTTGTGGTTAAACCTACAATTCCACCTGTTAAAATTTTAAAGCGAGGTGTAGACAAGGATTTGGTCAAAAAGATCATTGAAGTAGGTGAAACTTCAAATGTTAAGAAAAATGATAGTTTTTATAAAAAGAAAGGTTATGTTGGTCAGAATTGGGTGGCCAAGGTTAAAACTAATGAACAAGTTGTTAACCCACCTAATGAACAAGTTGTTAATCCATCTGATGAACAAGTCGATAACCAATTTTCAGATTCGTTAACTGATCAAGTTGTTGAACAATCTGTTGAGTCTTTAAATGTGAATGTAAATCATCTTGATGAACAAGTTGTTTCATCGAGTTCATGTTCTTCTAATGATTCATTGTCTGATTTTGAATATGATGATTTAGAGGACGTTTTGAATGAAAAATGAAACAACCCAAGACCAAGAAGGCTTGGGTTTCCTTGTTTCACTGAACTTCTTAATTTTTGTAGGGGCTCTAAAGATCCAACAATTCTCGTTGGAAAATGGATAGTGGAACTGTTCGGTTGATGGAGTGAATCTTAAAGGTTTTCATTTGAGTTCCGAATGTTTAAGTTGCAAGAAGGGTAAGCAAAAGAAAAAGTCGTAGCCAACAAAAGTTGTCAATCCAATCAACTTACTGTTTGAAAGGATTCATATGGACCCATTTGGGCCTATGAATGTTAAAAGTATCACCGGGGAATTATACTGCTTGGTGGTCACTGATGATTATTCACTTTTTTCATGGGTAATTTTTCTTGAGTCAAAGGATTAAACGTTTGACAATTTGATGATTTTATTCAAAAAGCTTGAAATGTTATACAACTTGCCAATCCGAAGGACTAGAAGCGACAACGGTACCGAATTAAGAAACAATCGTATGCTTCAATACTGTAATGGCCGGGGTATTCTTCATGAGTTTAGCGCTCCTTATACACCACAAAAAATGGTGTTGTTGAACGAAAGAATCGTATTATGATTGAAACAGCTAGGGCGATGTTGGAAGATTCGAAGCTACCTATAAGTTTCTGGTCTGAAGCTGTTGCCTCAGCTTGTTACACTCTTAACCGTGTCCTGACTGAAAAGAAGTATGGCAAAACCTGTTTTTAGCTACTTAATAGACGTAAGCCTACTTTGAAATGGCTTGAGCCGTTCGGATCCCAATGCACTGTTCTGGATCCTGATGGTAAATTCTGTGCAAAGTCTGTGGAAGACTTCTTCGTTGGTATAATTGTCAGAAACAAAGCTCGATTAGTGGTTACGGGCTATAATCAAAGAGAAGGAATTGATTTCAATGAAGTATATGCTCTCGTTGCTAGACTTGAAGAAATTAGAATTTTCTTAGCCTTTGCATCTTGGAAGGGATTCAAGGTCTACCAGTTGGATGTTAAGTCTGTTTTCCTGAACGGTAAATTGGGTGAACAAGTCTTTGTAGGACAACCACCGGGGTTTGACGATCCGATTCATAAAGACAAAGTATACCTGCTCGACAAAGCTCTTTATGGTCTACACCAAGCCCCGAGAGCTTGGTATGACACATTGTCTCAACATCTGTTATACATTAACTTTGCTCGTGGCACCGTGGATTGTACCTTCATCACTAAGGAAGTGGATGGCCATCTTCTGATAGTCCAGGTCTATGTGGACGATATCATTATTGAGTCAACTAATGATGTTCTATGCAAAGATCTTGAGGAGGTTATGAAGTCGAAATTCGAAATGAGCGCTATTGGTGAGTTGAAGTTTTTCTTAGGACTGCAACTCGAACAAGAGTCTGATGGGATTTTTATTCACCAGACAAAATATGTCAATGATATCCTTAAAAATTCAACATGGCTGACTCATCGCCGAGTAGCACGTCTATACCGGTTAATCATGGAATTGGTCCTGATCCCACCAGGGAGAAGGTCGATGAAACTCTCTACTGTTTTATGATTGTTGCAAGTTGAACGCCAAATCTACCACCGCCAGCTATTAATTCTTTGGTAGTAGGCTGGTGACATGGCAATGTAAGAAGCAGACGACTGTGTCACTATCCACCTGTGAAGCCGAATATGTAGCTGCTTCCAGCTGCTATTCCCAGGTTTTGTGGATACAACAACAAATGCGCGACTACGGTTTGAATTTTCTTACTACTCCTATTTTTGTAGATAATACTGCTGCCATTTCCATAACTAAAAACCCGGTAAGTCATTCGTGACTGTTACGAGAAGAAGTTGATTAACGTAGATAAAATTCACACCGATGAGCAAAAAGCTGATCTTTTTACTAAAGCTTTCGATAAAAACAGTTTTTTGTATTTGTTGGGGGCTTAATGGTATAAAGTCTATGGGTAGTGTAAAGTAAGTGATACCGAGGTTATGGATTCCGACCTTTAAGTAGCCGTTCACCGAGTCAAATTTGATTTGTAAATAGTTTCTTTAACTGGTTTTTGATTTTAGGGGGAGAAATATGTTTGGGAAAAATACAAAAACATTGTGATTTCAGTTTGTATAGAGTAAAACCAAAAACATTAAATATAACATCTCGCTGAAAATTAAGTCAGTTTCGCATATTCAAAGGACATATACTTGTATATGTTTTGGTCCTGATATTTATTTATTCAGGAGAGCCATTTACCTGAGAATGGAAAGTGACTGGGGCGTTTGGTAAAAATTTTAAAAACATTGGAAAAATGTGAAAAACACAAAAACAATAGAAAATTGCTCCTCAAAATGAGTTTTGAAGCATAAAAGGAAAATGATATTACATTGATTATCTTGTTCCAAATCCGGTAAATTGAAGAATAAAAGTCTATTGCTTAATTTTCGTTGTATGGGTAGGCTTTTGAACAAACAAGTAAGGTAATAAGTGATATAAACATAAACTGCCACGTTGAAAGATGGGTTAGTATTCTAGCAAAAATCTTGGTAATGAAGGCAGAAATGTAATAGCATGTCATACTCAAGCCTTATATTTCAGTAGACAGCAAAAATAAAATTGTTAATAAAAGTGTTTTAAGCGTCTGGTACATGGTCTACACTTCAATGGTGTATGGTTTTATAGCCTTCAATCCTGTATTGACGAGATGCATTAGGTTTCTAGAGCCATGAGGTCTTTATTGTTAGTACACGGTTCAGCGTCTCGAGTCTTTGTATTGATCGTTAATGTATTTGTCGTTTTATTTATGTAATAAATTATTAAGTTATTATTGTAATTCGTTAAGATTAGCATCTAGTTTGTTCAGGATGTTTAACCAACTAGGCTTAAGTTAAGATCCCTCCTGATTCGTTAAGGATGTTTAACGAATCAAGGGGTGATTCGTTAAGTTTATCTTATTTATTGTATGTAACGAAGTGAGTGGCTAGTTCGTTACGGAATGTGTAACGAACTAGACTCATCTTCTATTTATAGTGGGTTCGGCCACTGTTTAATTGAAATTTGGAGTTACATTATTTAACCCCTGCACAAATATCCTCTCAGGCTTCAATACTAATATTATACACATACATACAACTAATATAACTTATAACATACAATCAAGTGCAATTATGAACTAGATCTGTATTAGGGTTAATTATATATATCATATATGATATCTGAATGCTAGATTAATCGTGTTCAAACAAGTGGTATCAGAGCTTTCGGTGCTCGTTTGCTCTTGATTTGATAGTTAATTCGTTAATTAAGGACTATTAATTGTTAATTTGGTATAAGTTTGTGTTCGGATTGAGTTTGGATTAGATTCAGTGTGAATTGTTCAGATAAGGATCGATTTAGATTGGATCTATGATCATTAAGGTATTGGGAAGTTGTTGTGGTTAGGAATTCCTAGTTGAATTGAGTTTTTTTGGTTATTGGTTTGATTTCGGATTTGGCCGAAAACAGGGTTTGTGTTTTGGTCAAACTGATTGTGCTATTGAGTAAATTGATATACGAGATGGTGCGAGTTGTATTCGCATTGTATTTCCGAGTGTTTTGGTAGGTTAATCGGGCGATTTGGTTGTGTATCGAGTGAGCATTACAGATCTGGTATTTGTTAGTTGTTCATAAGTTTTTCCAGAAATCTGATAATTTGTGTTTGAAGATTTAAAGATTTGAAGATTCAGGTTAATTCGTTAGCATTTATGGCTAATTCGTTCACTTGTTAGGCTGATTCGTTATGATGATTAGCTGATTCGTGAACCAATTCGCTACACATTTCCAATTCGTGTTGCCTAATTCGTGTGACACGTGTCTCACCTCGTTAATTGTTATTATAACAACGTTTGCCATGTGGCAATTGTTGTCAGAAGGTTGTTACAACCGTTGTAACTACTTGTTTCGCTATTAGTTGATTCGTTATCAAATGTAGCTAATTCGCTACTTAAGTCGCTAAGATTACACTTTGTGATTCGTTAAAGGAAATCATCTATTTCTTTACTTAATTCATCGACCAATTCGTTAAAATCATTTCTAATTCGTTACCTGAACAATCTTAACTTTGTTAAGTTATGATTCGTTAACCACAGTTCACAGTTCGTTACTACTGT